>NC_141992.1:17128071-17325571 GCF_049901715.1 Pseudonaja textilis | reverse complement strand
ATGCCACCAGACATCCGGAACATATGTGGTGGACATGTGTAGAAGCTAAAACATATTGGACAAAAATACACACCTGGTTGGAAAAAATGACAAAGCAACATATAGATTTGAAACCTTAAATATTTTTTATTAGGGATGGTACCTGAATGTTATAGTAAAGAAGAAACATACTTAATTATTCATGTATTAACATCAGCTAGTATTTGCTCAGAATTGGAAAAGTGGTTAGATATTGGCAGAGGGAAAAGTGATTGAAAAAACATTTGAATGTGCAGAGATGAATATATTAACACTGGCAATTAAAGAAAAAGAAGAAACTGAATATTATATGGTATGGAATCTATTTTATCAATAAAACCAGTTAAAATAAAGTAGATGAATATATAGAGAAATAAGTTAAGATTGTTATAAAGATAATAGACATAAGAGATAATGGTCATAAAGAAAATGTGATTATTGTTATATTGGTAAGAAAAGCATTAATTATAATTGTTAGCACAAGACATATGTACCCAGTCGACACACTGTTGAAATGAAATATGGAATTATGTAAATATTTTTTTTTTTAAAAAAAAATGTACAAAGTGGTACCTATTTATCTACTTGCATTTGCATGCTTTTGAACAGCTAGGTTGGTAGAAGGTGGAGCAAGGATGGGAGCTCAAATGACATGTGGCACTTAGGTCTTGAACCTGAGCTGCCAGCTTTCCATCTAACAAGCCCAGCATCTTAACATTGAGCCACTGTGCCACCCTATCCTATCTTTAGCTCTTAGGAAAACTCAGCATTTTCAGTATTTTTGGTATGATAACAGTATTTCTGTTATCAACTTCTGAAATTAATGTATGTGAAATATCTGTCTGAAACTGTGGAGCATCAGTTTGTATACCCATTAGTACATGTGTGTATTAAAGACAAGATGCAGTTATCTCATATTTAAAAACTTGGGGAGGACCTAAATCCAAAAGAATGGTTAAAAATTAAGACATGATAACAATTTTTTTAGAAAACTTTATCCAAAGAGAAAAAGAATTTTCTGCATCAATGCATGTACAAATATACAAATACACACGAGTATGGAAGATATAATAATTATCTAGAAGCTGAAACTTATGATTTTGTTTAAAAAAATACTATTTGTTACTGCAAATTTCCCCCAGTGGTTCTTAGGAGAAATCAGAAGTCTTGATGGTTTTGTCCCATTTGTTCTGTTACTAGTTACTAGTTATTGTGTGTATGTCCGAAATATTTCTGTAGAATACCAAGCTGAAAAAGGTGATGCTTTGTGCATTTACTCATGCTGAAAAGCCTATTGTGATAAGAGTTTCTGGCAAAGGCTTTGCAAATATTGGTGTGAATGAAGCTTAATAATTTGATTTGCTGGAGTTCCTGTTGCCTTGTTTATCTACAGTTCAGTGAACATGCTGTCATTTAGCAAGCACCTTGGAAAAAATGAAAAAGCAAACAGATTTCTAACATGAATGCAAATTGATGGGATTACTTGTGTTGATTTCAGTCCCAGATCTGGCCGCCAGCTATGAATATTGATTAAGACTTCACAGATATAAATATGAAGAGACTCTTTTTCTCACTATAAAAATATAATTTCTCCAGTATTTTAGCTCCTTATGCTTGAGTTGCTTTCAAAAGTACAATGTAAAATAATCATAGAAATAAAAACAAAATAATAATAGATTGCACAACCACTACTTCTGTCCATAAAAGTCAATCATTATGTTGTGTTTTTTTAAATCAAGACTTTGTATTAGATGAGATATATGTCCTCTAATATGGTCCAAAAGGTGTTTCACATTTTATTAAAAAAAATTCTCCTGTGAAAGAGACTGTTTTTTTTTTTTACTTTGGCCTCAAGATATTGAAGAGTTTGTTTCAAATTTCAAATTTGCCTTGGTAGTGTCTCTGAGCTAATTTATTGGAAACAGATACTTTTATTTATCATGGTGATTTCCATTAAACATCTTTTCTTTAGTGGAGATTGCTCTCATCTTTCTAACCTTAAAACTCTATAGGATCTTCCTCATGAGCTTTTATCCTTGGAGTTTAAAATTTGGGAAGCCACAAGTGCCACACACCACAGGAAAATTTATTATGCTTCCAAAACAAAACAAAACAAAACCAGAATTTGCTCATATCTTTTGGGCAGCATATAATAAAATAAGTACAATTATATTGTCCCTGTCCTATTAAAAAATAACCAAAATATTTCTTCTCTGTTGAGAAAAAATGAAAGTAAACTAAAAGCAGTAGGAAAATGCAGGATAAATATTCAACATGGCACTCATTCCCCTCTCTAGTTACTTTCTTCCTCTATGAACTTTGCATGCTCTCTCAAATTCATTGGTGTTTGCCTTTGTGTGTGTGTGTGTATTGGTGGGAAAATGTTTCTGTGCTTCAAAGCTCAGTAGCAAAAGATGAAAAACTTGCAAACAGCACAAGGAATCCTGTTGATGAAGGGCTTCAGATTGATTGAGAGAAAACATTTATCAAATCTTCCTGACATTTGGAAGAAGTGGCATAGTTTCCAAATCATCTCTAGGACTAAATCAATACTTTAATCATGGTACGACACAGGCTTTCAATCTATGTACTGATTCAAAGCTGGGGTCTTCAGGACATAATCAAGTACATTGCAGCCTTATCTTGGTCCTGATGCTTGTGCCTGCTCTATCAAGCTTCTAAAAAGAAATAAAGTTAAAACCAGTAACCAACATGGGTTCATCAAAAATAAATCATGCCAAACCAATCTTACCTTATTCTTTGACAAAGTGGCTAAATTAGATCAGTGAAATACTGTGGAAATATTTCAGTAATATCTCTGAACTGAAATCAATAATAGATTTCAGTAAGGCACTTGACAAAGTAGATCACAACCTACTTCTTCGTAAGCTATAAAGATGTGGGATAGACATCATCACCACCAGATGGATATGTAACTGGCTGACAAACCATACTAAACATGGTGAGAAGTAAGTAGTGGGGTACCCTAAGGTTCTGTTTTAGGTGCAATACTCTTCAATATCTTCATAAATTATCTAGATGAGGGAAGAGAAGAGGAATACATCAAATTTTCAGATGATGCTAAGCTGGCAGGAATAGCTAACAACCTAGATCAGTTGTCACCAACCGGTGGGCTGCGAGAAAATTTTGATGGTCCGCACAGAAATGTCACCCACAGAAATGTCCCCCCATAAACAATTAATCCAAGTTGTGCAGGAACACAAGGCGGCACAGCCTTGTGTTCCTGCACAACTTGGATTAATTGGTTTTGGCCCGCAGGAACCCTCCCCACCCACTCACTTTTTACCTGGCAAACGTGCGTGCTAACTTGCTATTTTTCCTTTTTTTCCTCAACCATCAGCTGTTCTGCTGTGCTGGAAGATTTAGATAAGTTAGAAAACAGGAAATCGTTGGATTTCTTGCTTTCTAGCTAATCTTTAGATCTTCAGCTTTGCTTTTAAGCAGAGCAAATCTTCCTTAGGACTGAAGTTCTATTTGTCAGTGCAGACTCAGGTAGCCAATAGCAGATAGATAGATCTCTGAATGAATCTGTGATTCTGTGAGCAACTCAATCTGCCTGCCTACTTTGCCTGATTTTGGGTAAAAGTTGCTCTTTATTTATAAAAAAATTCAATATTTATATAAATGTTTATAATATTTACATACAAGCCATGCCAGCCAGTCACATGACCACCAAGCCACACCCACAACTTAGGCTACACCCACTGAACCGCTTGTTAAGAAATTTGAATCCCACTCCTACCTCTGTGTTTGTGTGTTGTGTATATGTGTGAGAGAGAGAGAGAGAGAGAGAAGGAAGGAGGGAGGGAGGGAGGGAGAGAGAGAGGTTAGATCAGATCTCTCTCTCTCTCTCCCTCCCTCCCTCCCACCAACATCAGCAAGCCACTGTCAGTCAAAATTCATATTAGTGGTCCCCAGGATTTAAAATTATGAGTTTGGTGGTCCCTGAGGTCCACAAGGTTGGCAACCCCTGTCCTAGATGATAGGCTCAAAATCCAGATGGATCTCAACATATTTGAATACTGGGCCCTATCTGACAAAATGAAATTCAATGTAGATTAAAATAAGTTTTTATACTTAGGCTGGAAAAACCAACTGTACAAGTAGAGATTAGATGAAACCTGGCTGAAAAACAGTAACTGTGAGAGGGACTTCAGAGTAGCAGTGGATGATAAGAACTTAGTAAGACCAGACCTGGAATACTGCACCCAGTTTTGGTCACCACATTATAAAAAAGATTTGAATCTTTGGAAAAACTGCAGAGAAGAGCAACTAAAATGATTAAAGGCCTGGAGACTAAAACATGTGAAAAACGTTTGCAGGAACTGGGTATGGCTGGTCAAGTGAAAAGAAGGACTAGGTGTGACATGATAGCAGTGTCCCAGTATTTGAGGGGCTGAGGAGGGGGGCAAACTATTTTTCAAAGCACCTGAGGGCAGAACAAGAATCAATAGATGGAAATTAATCAAGGAAAGAAGCAACTTAGAACTAAGGAGAAATTTCCTAATGATGAGAACAATCAACCAGTGAAATGCCTTGCCTTCAGAAGCTGTGGCTGTTCCATAACTGGAGGTTTTTAAGAAGCGACTGGACAGCTACTTGTCTGAAATGTTATAGACTCTCCTGCTTGTGCAGGGAGTTGGACTAGATAACCTCCAAGGTCACTCCCAACTCTGTTATTCTATGTTCTCATCTTTAACCTCCTTTTCATCTGAGGAAGAAGCTTATGGCAGGGACACGAGGAAGTCTCATCCCATAGTTTCAAACAAACAAACAAAAAACATTCTGAAGCCTTCTCTTTGTGTTCTTTCTCAACAAGGATATGAAGAATTGATTTTAGTGTCAGAGGTGGTATTCAGCAGGTTCTGACCAGTTCTGGTGAACTGGTAGCGGAAATTTTGAGTAGTTCGGAGAACCAGCAAATACCACCTCTGACTGTCCCGCACCCATCTATTCTCTGCCTCCCGAGTCCCAGCTGATCGGCTGGATCTTCTTTTGTTACCCTGCATAGGAGGGCAGAGCTGGAAAGCAGGTTAGTGGAGTGGGGAGGGAATGGAGATTTTGCAGTATCCTCCCCCTGCCATGCCCACCAAGCCATGCCCACAGAACTGGTAGTAAAAAAAAATTGAATCCCACCACTGTTTAGGTTTATCAAATATCATTCTACAAATGGATTGCTTCTAGGTTTGGAAGGGTGACTTTGAGGATTTCTCAGCCAGCATAGCTAGTTAGGTATTTGGAAGACATAGACCCAGCAAAAGGAAAAAGTTCCAGACTGCAAATGGTTTTAATAACACAAGTGATCTACATACTATGGTCCAAAGAGAGGAAATATCCTAGACCGTCACATTCTTTTCTGTGACATATTTTGTCCTGGTAGTGCTTCTAAATAACATGTGCAGTTTGAGGTTAAAAAAAAAACATAATAGGAGTATGGTTGAGAATAATTATAATAATGATCAGTTGCCTCTATAGGAAAATAATAAACATAACAGATGAACATTTTTAATTACTTGCTTGCAAAATCTAATTATAGCTATATCCTACCTGAGCCCAAACAAACAGTAACAAAACTATTCAGAAAAAAATAAAATGTGGCATATGAAAAAAAAACATTGCCAAGAAAATAATACAATCAGATACGAGTACAAAGGATTTAATTTTACATTGCTTCCCCGATCAAGTTCTATTGTTCTGAATTTCTCTGCTTTTAATTTCCTATTCATTATCTTGGGATGGACAAAGAAAAATTGTATCAAGTAAAAGTAATATATATATATAGGATGCAAAAATCTGGATGACCACTAGATGACAGGAAAGAGGTACAACAACCTCTTGGACAATCCTCCCTTCCACCCCTCCTTCCTTCCTTCTGATTTTTTTAAAAAAATAGTATACTTATCTGAATTGCGGACTTAAGACAAATCCTGTAATACCTCAAAGTAATTTGGAACAAAATGCTAAGCAAAAACTGTGATGTTTCCAATAAAGAGAATGATTGTAGCTCTGGGTTGAAGTGTGGGGTCCTTAGTGCTCTTTGAGGTTTCTTGTTTTTTTGCAGACATTTCATTACCTAGACTAAGTAACATCATCAGTGCTCAAAACTGATGTGACCTAATTTGAGTAACGAAATGTTTGCAAGAAAACAAGAAAGCTCAGAGAGCACCAAGGACCCTTTACTTGAAGTTTAGACATAACAACTATCACTTGACTCCTGCTCAACTCTTGTAAAGTTTACAAAAGATTTGGACATTAATCTATACCTGGTTTGGTATGGAATTAAAAGCTATTACAATTGGAAGTCTGATTTTTTACTAGAGCTGAGGTTAGCCCTGTGCCTGCTTTCAAAATATAGTTATATGATCTCCAAATTGGTTGTCCCTGCCTCTCAGTGTTGAAATTGCCCAGGAGCAGGAGAAAACATCAGTGGTAGAAAAACAGCATTTCGAAAGATATCTGGATTCTTACCTTCAGTATATTAGCATTTACAAGTCATTAAAGTTAAGATTTCTGCTCATGTCCTCCAAGACCATCAGAGGCATGTTTTGAAATTCAAAATGCAAGTTGCTAACATCAAACCGTGCTCGTCCCAGAGATGGGACAGAGATGCAGGCTTCCTGTTCATTGTATTTTTCATCTATAAAAAGATTCTTTTAGATACACCTGGCCAGGAACACAGGCAACTGGCTTTGAGAATAGGGTCACTAGGATGCCTGGAGCCAAGTAGGAATGTTTATTAAACCCCCATGCTAGTGCTGGTTCTGCTAAAATATTCAATGTTGAATAATAATAATAACAACATCAACTAAAAATGTCAACACAAGAGCTGCATAACCTCAAACGAAATGTAGGTGGGCTTATCTGTAACACGAAGCACCATCCCCGAATGTTCTGTTATTTTTGCTGCTTCTGATGACTTACGGTGAAAACAGAAACCCAAAAGCACAGTGTGGAAAAATTGAGCAGCCATGAATTCCAGCTGCTCAGTCATTTTGGCAAGGGAACTTGGGGGAACTGGAAAGTTGCTTTTAGCACTCTGCAGGAAAAAAAAAATCTTCTGCATTTTTCTCCCCTGCCAATTCTCCTTTATTTTGATGAAGGAGAATTTGCTTTTGATTTTATTTTCCCAAAGCAGAAGAGAATTTCAATGAACTTCTCACAGATGGAGTATGGAGTCCTTGCATTGTTATAAAATAAGGAAGGAAGCCTGAATGTAAATATCCTGACTTCTGTTGAACAATCATGTCTCCAGTGGATTGCAGTCTCTCTGACTTCCTACAAGCTAAACTTTTGAGAGGATTCCTCCCATTGTGCTTTCTCAGGAAAAATAACATTATGGCAGTCATGGGCTCTGCAAAAGGACAAAATACAGTAGAACCCTCCATGCTGCCAACCATAAAGCAAGCTCAGAAAGGACATAATTGAATAATACTCACAGACTTTTTTTTTTTAAGTTCTCAAGTATGCAGGCAGGGATGTCCAGTCTTGGCAATTTTGAGACTTGTGGACTTCAACTCCCAGAATTCTCCAGCCAGCCATGCTAACTGCAGAATTCTGGGAGTTGAAGTCCACAGGCATAGACTTTTGAGAACTTGCCAAGCAATTTTTGGTGCAGAGTAGTAAAATGGAAGGATTCCATTTAATACCTAGACAAGGTGCAGCACTTTGTGCTGGAAAAAAGCATTTGGGATAAGATTTTATGGTATTTGTTACATACAACAGACAGGGGTGTCAAACTGGCAGCCTGAAGGCCAGATGTGCCACAGGCAGGCCATGCCCACCTCAGCTCCACAAAGGGAAAAAACATTGTGATACATCACATGACGGCAATGTGGTATGGCGAGTTTGACACCTGTGCAGTAGAATAACTCTGTGTAATTACCCAGATAGCATATTAAGACAGAAATAGAGGTGATAACAAGAATCAACCTCATATGCTTTACATTTGCCTGATATAAATGCGGAGGGCCCTCCTGACATCCAAGGTGTGCCATTTCTTCTCCAGAGCATGTTTAGGCTCTAGACAAAAGTCAGGCAAAATCAACTCCTATGAACGATGGAATAAGGAGTTCCCCTTGGGCAGAGAGGTAGGGTCCAACCGCAGAACCACGCTGTTCGCATGAAAAACACAAAGGTCCTTTCTAACTGATAAGGCCGCCAACTCTGACTGTTTTGTGACTGGCCAAATCTAACATGGCTATTGTTTTGTGAGCATGCAAGTACCCTCCCCAAGGCAGTCAATTTGCTTTCAAAATATATGCCCAAAATATTTATTTTACCCTTGTGATACAGAAGGGGTCACCCCTTTTCTTTCCCTTGCCACTGACACAGTGGCCAAGCTTGTATTCATATTGTCAATGTGGGTCCTGTAAGGTTTTACTCACAGTCACAGTTCACTCCCAATTGAATTACCTTTTTCCTCAGCTTGAACTGAATTACTGTAATAGGTAGTGCTTCTGAAGATGTCCTGGAAGCTACACCTGATCCAGAATGCAGTGGTGCATTTGCTTCTAGGTTCCCTGAAGTCTGCACAAGTGACACCATTGTTATGGAACCTGCATTAGCTCCCAGTTGTTTTCTGGAAGCAATTCAATGAGCTCATTATCAAGTTTAAAGCCTACATAGCACAGAGCCAGATAATTTTGGAATCCACCTCTCCCCAAGCATATCTGCCCAACCCACTAGGTCATATAGGGCAGGCACACTCCAGGTTTCTTAATAAAGAGAAGAACATAACAGAATAACAGAGTTGGAAAGTCTTTTAGTCCAACCCCCTGATCAAGCAGGAGACCTGTCCCTGTAGCACTTCAGAATGCTGCCATCTGATGTGACCTGAGATATGCACTTTCTTGGTAGCCTTCTCAGACTTTGCAATAACCTCCCATCTGGGATTTAAGGGGTCCCTATTCTTTCAGCCTTCTGGAAGATCATGAAGATGTGGCTTTTCTCCCAAGCACTTGTCCAGGATACAGGTTATATTAGGACACTAAGTATTGGTTGGTCTGGCACCCAGTAGGAAGGGTTGTTCTGCTTTTAATTCTATTTTTGTTATTTCTTCTGAGCCACTTAGTATCCCTGTGGTCACAAATGTAATCTTCCACATGATCGTAATGGAGCCTGTCAATTACAGGTGTATGTTGTAAAAGTTATAAAATAGTTGGTCACATGAACAACTCATTTTATGACTGTTAGAACATATGCTTGTAATATAAAATGTCCATTACATGACTGACTCAATTTTATGTCTTATTTTGTGAAAGTTTTAAGCAAATCACCACAATTATTATGCAAATCTGCAGTTGTTAAGCCAACCAATTTGCTATGGACACTATTTTGCTGGAAGTTTCAACAAAACCATTGTAAAACGTGATCATGTGACCATGGGACTCTGCAAACAGCCATAAGAGTGACCATGTTGCTAAGGGGGGGGCCTGACCATTGTAACTTCAAATCCAGCTCATAACTCCCTTTTTCAGCTGGTCACAATTTTGAATTGTCACTAACCAACTGGTTCAAAGTTGAGGACTCCCTGTTAAAGTTCTTTAAATAAATATTGAAAAGTTCACATATAACTGATGTTTTGGCTTATTCCGGATTTATTTCCTTGCTGTTCCTACCAGATCGTTAAGTCCTCCTTATAAAATTCCACCTTGGTGACAGAAACAGATTATTTTGAAGACTGGGGGTACACTATTCCATTCACAATGTTATATTCCCTTTGCCAATTGGGGCCTAAGTCATTTTCAAGAAAGTATGCACAGAAAAGTTTTAACATGTGGGTGGACTAGCTTTAGACATGAGAAATGATAATGTTTATTTATGGAGAAGCTGACAAAATAGAAGATTACTGGTGCAGATTTTCAATCAGCAAATGAGAAGGTTGTTTTGCAAATTCTCAGACACATTATAATTCTGTCACAGAGCGCAAGCTGTAGAAAAATAGACCCTGCTTCCTGGGGCAGCTGCCTCTGAGAGTTTGTGAATTGCTGAAAAGAGAATGTCAGTAAGAAAGCAGGTTCATGTCATCTTCATAAGTTTCCTTTTTTACTGGAGAGATGGAACTAGTGAATCAGGAGTCTCTTAGTATCACACATCCTGTGGTTAAAAGGAGTAGTAAAAATATCCTCCTGAATTCAGTTCAGTGCTAGGAAAGTTGTCAGAAACACCTGTTTCTAATCACTAGGTCTAACTGGTGGTTCATGTTCAATTTTTAATACTGAAGGCTTGAAATCGCCTGCAGTCATAAAATTTGTCATTCATAAAGTCCTACACTTAGGCAAGAAAAAACAAAAGTACTCATATAGACTGGGTGAAACCAGGCTCAATAGCAGTAACTGTGAGAGGGATCTTGGAACCTTAGCGGACAACCAGCTAAATATGAGCCAGCAGTGTGCAGCAGCAGCCAAAACAACTAATGCTAAGTTGCATTAACATAGGGATACAATCAAGATCAAGTGAGGTACTAATATCCCTTTATAAAGCCTTAGTAAGACCACACTTAAAGTACTGCATCCAATTTTGGTCACCACATTATAAAAAAAAGACATTGAGACTCTAGAAAAAGTACAGAGAAGAGCAACCAGGATTAGAGGACTGGAGACTAAAACATATGAAGAACGGTTACAATTACAGAACTGGGCATGGCTAGTCTAGTGAAGAGAAGAACCAGGGGAGACGTGATAGCAGTATTCCAATGTTTGAGAGGCTGCCACAAAGAGGAATTTTCTAAAGCACCTGAAGGCCAGGCAAGGAATAATGGATGGAAACTGAACAAGGAGAGATTTAACCTGGAAATAAGGAGAAACTTTCTGGCAGTGAGAACAATCAACCAATGGAACAGCTTGCCCTTGGAAGTTGTAAGAGTGCCATCACTTGAGACTTTCAAGAAGAGATTGGACTGCCATCTCTCAGAAATGGTGTAGGGTCTCCTGCTTGGGCAAGGGGTTGGACTAGATGATCTACAAGGTCCCTTCCAACTCTGATTATCTGTTATCTGTTACATTGTGGAGCATCCACAGCTGATGTCCTCTCCTCATGATGGCTACAGTCACCTTCTTCACCATTATTGTTTTCCTGCAACTTGGTGGCTTTGAAATGAAGAAGTATTAAGAAGTTAAGTTGGCTACCATGACCATGTTATCAAAGCCCCATCTCTCTCTCTTTTATATTGTACAGGGGAATTCCCTGAAGAAAGCAGTTATGTTTGGAAGAATTAGTGGTAAAATGAAACCAGACTGTCAAAGAACATGGTAGCTAGACACCAACCCTTCTCGTAGTGATAGAAAGAAGCTGCCATGGGTTAGAAAGTTCAGGCAAAAGTGAGGAAAACCTCCCAACCCCTCGAGGGTCAATTTAGTGGCCATACAGATGTGGCCACGTGACGTGAACTACATTTCCCAGGATACCTTTAACTACATTTACCATGATGCATTCCCTTAAGAGCACAGCTCATAATTCCTAAGTAACTATCCAATTCCCTGGGACAGCACAACCAGACTCAAAGAAATAGTACAAGATCAGAAGATGTGAAAGATCTGGCTCATAGTCAACAAGGGTCAACTGAACGGATCAAATCATCTTCATCATAAATTACACAGTCATAGCTGACATATTAACTTTTTTGATCCTCTGTTTAAGACTTTACGCTACTGATGAAGGGGGAGAGGGATGGAGGAGGGAAGGAGAGAACTGTTTTTGCAGGATCAAAAGAAGAACTGGAGAAATGGGAAGTGAAAAGCACTTGGATACCTTATAATGGGAAGTTATCCCACATCACAGTTTTGTGGAACTGTTATAAAACTTAACTCACTATAGTTCCTTGAGTCTAAACGAATGTTTCTCCACCTCAAGAATGTTAAGGTCTGTGGTCTTCAGTGGACTGGAGAATTCTGGGAGTTGAAGTCTGTATATCTTGAAGTTATTGAAATTGGGAAAAACTGATTTAAGCTATAAACCAGGACTGTCAAACTAGCAGCCCACAGGCCAGGTGCATCATGTGCTGGCCACATCCATGCCTGGTTTAGGGAAGGGGAGCAAATCCCAGTACATCATGTGACACTGCTGTGATTATGTGAGTTTGACCACCACCACCCCCCTGCTATAAACTAAGCTGCTATTGTGGGGTTCCTGATGCTCTCAGAGTTTGGTTGCTTTTCTTCAGATGTTTCATTATACAACTTGGTAAGATTTCAATCCCCTCTCCCTCCTAGCACTGATGATGTTATCCAGTTTGGTAATAAAAACTCTGCAAGAACCAAGCTCAGAGAGCACCAAGGACCCCACAATTCAACCCTGAGCTACAAATATTCTCTTCTATCAGTACTACTCCAGTTAATTTGGAAATTAATTGACTAAGCTTTCCAAATTAACTAGAATACCCATGACCAGTAGTAGAGAGGGTCGGGGTCAAAATAGTGAAGATAGCAGGTGCAGCAGTGTGGTTGAACCCTTGACTCTTTTGAGGTGTGTTGACATCACATATACCTACAAAGGCTTTCATTAAGCCACCTTGCCTGTAATCTGCATTATTTTGAACACACAAACAGATATCATGCCATATCCATGAAACTGTGGTGACCTGAAAATGAGTGCTATGCATTAGGTGGGGAATGGGTCAGAAATAAAAGAAAATGCTACCTAACTACTCATTTTATAATTTAGAGTGTGATGAACTTTCTTTGTGTATGATGATAGGAAGGAGGCCTGTGTACTCTGTGTGTATTATTATTGACAGTTTACTTTAAAATAGGATGTTGAGTCATTTATTACAGCCATTGGAAGGAACATAATGTTATATGATGAATGTTACTTAGAATATCTCAACAGAGAAATAACAGAGCAAATTAAAAAAAATTGGAAAAAAAATAAGAAAACAAAAGGCCAATATAAAACAAACGTTAGCTTTCAGAATTTCAAATAAATAAATGAAGCTGTTCAAATTTCTCCTAATTATTCCAGAGAATAAGAATCCATTTTAATATGAAAGAAATGAGATGAGTAACATATTTCCACTGACACCCAACAGAGGTTCTGCATTTTGCATAATTCTCATAAAGCAATACAGTAAAGCAATTGATTTAGTGTATTAAATAAATGATGAAAGTGCAATAAGTTGCTGATTATGTGTTGTAAAATATTAATCCTCTGGAAACTTCTCCTATCAGAATAAAATATTATGCTGGTAGCACCACACATTAATTTCTATTTTATCAATTCAGCTGACTTTATACCACACCCTTAAAATGGGAGCACATTTGGCATTCAAAATCCTTGTAATCCATTTTTCCCTCTGTGTTTCTCCTAAGGTGAGATTTTTGTAGAATATAAAATAGGGCAGAAATGCCATGCTCTTTAGAACATTAAAAGCAAACCCATTAAATCAAAACAGGAGACTTATTTGTAGCTTATCTTTTTTGGGTTCTGAAATAAATCAAAGGACTGAAGCTGAAGTGATCATTTACACAGTATCTTAGACTGTTCATCATGCCTTATTATTTAAAAGAAAGCATATAGCAGATTTCTCCAACTTGGAACCCTGTAGATGTATTAGTTCATGTAACACTCAACTATCACACCCAAGCTGTACTTCAACATATCCAGAAAAAATTTGCTTTAAGTAAAATTCCTGGATTGTCCATGGGGAAGGCAAACGACATCACATATGTGACATCACGTATATTTATGTATGTATACACACACACACACACACACACACACACACACACACACATATATATATATATATATATATATATATATATATATATATGTGTGTGTGTGTGTGTGTGTGTGTGTGTGTGTGTGCCTGTGACATCACATATATCACATAAATTATTCATTTACACTATAAATTCACTTGCCAAAAGCAACACCAACCATAAGAACCTCTGTTCTCGCCCTGACCTAACCATACAGCAATGTTCCCGCTCTCATGTACTCCGCACTGAACTCAAAAACGTCTAGACAATGGAGAGAAGGACCTGTACATTGACTACCATGCTGACTGTATCAAAAGTAAGTCACACAACCCGCAACTCAGCTTTAACCTTCAACCACAACCCTACCTCAACCAATCCACCATCACCCAAGACTAGCACACACACCCCTAACTACCTCAATTCCAATTACTGCTGGCCTTAAATGCAAGCTATTCAATGCAAGAAGCCTTGTGAATAAAATACCTGAATTTCTCCTCTTACTAAATATGGCTAAATTCGACATTATATTTGTCTGTGAAACATGGCTCAATGCATCTCTCCATGACTCCATTACCACAGTAAGAGACTATCATGTTTATTGATCAGATTGTGAAATTTGTAGAGGAGGTGGTGTTGCTATCTTCTATAAAAGTCCTTACGTCTAAAAAACATCCAAGTTACCCAGGAAGTTGCTCTTCCTGAGATCATCATCTGTCAACTATCCTTAAATATCACATTTCAATTCTTACTATGTTACAGAGCACCTGATTATGACATTGAACATGTAAACAAGCTAAATTCACTACTAACATGTGCAACATCCTGCCCACACACTTTTATCTTTCTTGGTGACTTCAATCTACTTCATATTGACTGGACCCTAAAGGAATGTACAACTGAACCCATACATGTAACCTTCTACAATGCTGTTACAAATCTGGGACTGGAACAACTAGTAACCAACAACACTAGACTAAACAACTGCCTCGATCTCATCTTCTGCAATAGTTTAAATTTAATTTATGAAATACAAACTAACTGTTTTCCAACAGTGACCACAATATGATTGACTTTTGTCTCAACATACGCCCACACAAAAATCATCACAATGATGTAATCCCCAATTATAACTTCAAAAAAGGCAACTATGATCTTATAGACAACGATCTCTCATCCCTTGATTGGCAATCTCTATTCACTGGATGCAGTACTGTAGAAGACCATTACAACATATTTTTACTTGAAGTCAAAAGAGTCATCAAACTATATGTACCAACAACATCTCCCAAAACAAAAACAAAAAAAACAGATTACCCATAACAATAAGTCAACTTCAATCCAAAAAGAGATCACTCTGGTGGAAAAACAAATCTGGTCACGTTGCCAATTTCAAAAGCCGATGCAAAAATTTATGCCACCAGATAAAGACTGAATGCACCAATTATCACATTAAACAAGAGGAAAACCTTCTACGCACCAATCCACCCATGCTTTTTACAATTTTGTAAGCAACAAACTAAAAGATTCAAGTTCATCCCACCCCTGAAAGGACCTAATGGTAAAGACTGCAATGACGACACCATTGAAGCCAACATCTTTAACACATTCTTTGGCTCAGTATTTGTAAACAGCAATGGATCATGCCCAGTATTTCCTAACTGAACCACAGACAACTACAATGATCTAACACATATCAATTTTACAGAAGACAATGCTGAAAAAGCACTACGCAATCTAAAACCATCTCTATCTATGGGACCGGATGGAATATGTGCCTACTTCTTTAAAAAGCTATCCACTGCCATAGCCAAACCTCTAAGCATAATCTTTGAAAAATATTTCAGGACCAGCTCCTTGCCTAACCTATGGTCACAAACCACGGTCATCCCCATCTTCAAAAAGGGAGACCCCAGCCTAGTTGAAAATTACAGACCAATCTCTTTATGCTGCATCACCTGTAAAGTCATGGAATCAATTATTAACCAATCCATTATCCTCCACTTAGAGACAAACAACCTACTCTCTAATAAACAATTTGGTTTCAGAAAAAAACTATCCTGTAATATGCAACTCTTACACTGCAAAAACATATGGACTACCCAACTCGATCAGGGCAAAGCAATAGACGCAATCTACATAGACTTCTGTAAAGCCTTTGATTCAGTGGTACACGACAAACTACTCCTAAAACTAAAATCTTATGGTATCTCTGGACACCTGCATAACTGGATAGAAGCATTCCTGTCAAACAGACAACAAATGGTCAAAATTGAGAGTGTTCTATCAAATTCTGTACCTGTCAATAGTGGTGTCCCCCAAGGCAGTGTTCTGGAACCAACTCTCTTCATACTCAACATAAATGACCTCTGTGATCATATTAAGATCATATTTTCGCTGATGATGTAAATCTGTTCAATACCACAGACAATACTGCTACCCTCCAAAAAGACCTTGACTATGTATCAGAATGGTCAAACAAATGGCAACTTCAAATCTCAACAAATAAAAGCTCTGTCTTACATATTGGCAAAAAAAAATCAGAAAATAAAATACAAGCTGAATAGTCAAGATCTTGTTGATGATCCAAGCTCTGTAAAGGACCTTGGAATACTCGTCTCTAATGATCTAAGTGCTAGAGCCAACTGTAACTACATAGCCAAAAAGGCATAAGAGTTGTTAACCTAATTTTTCTCTGGTAATATCACACTACTAACTAGAGCATACAAAACATTTGCTAGACCAATACTTGAATACAGCTCATCAGTCTGGAACCCACATTACATATCTGATATTAGCACAGTTGAGAAAGTCCAGAAATATTTCACAAGAAGAGTTCTCCACTCCTCTACTCATTGTAGAATACCTTATGCCACCAGACTTGAAATTCTAGAACTAGAAAACCTTGAATTACGCCGTCTTCAGTCTGATCTGAGTATGGTATATAAAATCATACATTGCAATGACTTACCTGTCAATGAATACTTCAGCTTCAACCATAACAACACAAGAGCACACAATAGATACAAACTCAAGGTTAACTGCACCAAACTTGATTGCAGGAAATACGACTTCAGCAACAGAGTGGTCAATGTCTGGAATACTCTACCTGACTCTGTGGTTTCTTCCCCAAACCCCAAAAAGTTTAACTTTAGGCCATCTATTATTGACCTCACCCCTTTCCTAAGATGTCTGTAGGGAGCATGTATAAGCGCACCAACGTGCCTATCGTCCCTGTCCTATTGTTTCTTTTATTTTCTTATATGTACCCATTTCATGTATTAATGTTTATACTTATACCTATTATTTTGTAAGCAATTGACAAATCAAATAAATAAAATAAAAACATATCTCTGGTAAGTTCTCATGAACACCAACAACTACATGAATTAATTTCCATAGTTTCTAAACTTTGACCATGCTGATTGGAGCTTAAGTCTACCTCAGAGGTGGAAGAGTTTGCTTTCACAGGCATCTACAAGAAGGGAGAATAAGATGAAGTATGATGTATGCTTAATGATATGACAGATATGATTTACTGATATGACTTACAGACTTGCACCAGAGGTCATGACATTGTTACAAAATCATTCCATTTGTGCAAAGATGTCATGATGGGTGTGTCATTTTGGCATCACTGTGACTTGTCATGTATGGCCATGGCTATTTTGCAGCAGTCCTGTATGGCTGATATGTAACCATCAGTACCATCACTTTATCATCATCATCAGTAAGAGGAAGGATGATGATGATGATGATAACAATAGCAATAGCACTTAGACTTATATACTGCTTCATAGTGCATTACTCTCTAAGCAGTTTACAAAGTCTGTGATGACCCAAAGGAGTAAGACATTACATCCCTAAGGAAAAGCCATTTTAAAAATTGCAATACAAATTTTGGGTAAAGCTGAAATTTTAGGATAAAGGTCTCCTATCTACTCAATAGTACAAACCTAAATTGAGTGAAGGAATAAAAATGCAATAGCTAGCTACAGCTTTAAAGCAGCACCTGATATGACTCATAATGAGTTTTCTTGCAATATTTCACATTAAAGTCCAATACTGGTCCTGTCTTTTAATAGTAAAGAAGAATAATTATATAAATAATCTTTCTTCTAAGCAGAGCTTATAATTTATTCAGAATTTTCCCTTCAACTATTTTTTTGTAGTCATGTTATTATTATTATTACATTGGTGTTAATTAATAAGGTGTCAAATGTGAGTCTGATGCAGTGCAAAAGCAGCAGTCTAGCACTTAGATAATTCTATTTAAAACATTTTGTTTAAATTTGTCCTTGAGATGGATGAGAAAGCAATGTTGGCTGGAGGAATGAAGTCAACACATTTAGTTTTGAGAATGATCATGCAGTACACAAAACTGGGAGTAAATAATTACACACATTGCTTTATGGGCATGCACATACACACCATAGATATATGTGATGGAAGCTCCTTGTAATAAATTTGAAAGAGAAGGTGTGAAGCTAAGAGTAATGTAGAATGACAGGTATGGATCTATCAAGTGAAAGAAAAACCTGGCTCACCTACAGCAATCAAAACAAAGAAACAACATAATTTTATCTTCATACAAGCAACAATACAGTATATTCTGAACTCTCAGCAAAGCTTTGATACTTTGCTAAGAGGACATGAGCCAAGGCTCAACCAGAGCATATATGGCTTGCCCTACTACATTGAAAAGGTAAGACAAAGAAAAAGTCAGAGACAATGAAAATCAGTGTGATATTTTATATAAACTAGCAGTAAAGACACTGAGCTTGTTGACCAGAAGGTTGGCAGTTCAAGACTCAAGTACTACAAATACACCCATTCATGCCCCATCTCCTGCCAAGCTAGGAATTTGAAACCATGCAAATATAAGTAGATAAATAGTTACTGCTTTGATATGAAGTAACAGCATTCCGTGCACCTTGATATACAGGCATAACTACATGACTACTGAATACCACCCACTACTGTAGAATCAGATACTGCTGGACAGGACATACTTTCAACTTTACCATTGTTATAATCAAATTATTATTACTTCTACACTGATGCCAATAAAACTGTATAGCTATGGCTGAAACATTTGAATGAGTTTGGAAGTCAGATGATAACAATCCGTAGTTGGAAAGCATTTGTCTAGGGCAGGGGTATCAAACACAATTTCATTGAGAGCCTCGTCAGGGTTGTGTTTGACCTTGGGGGGACCAGGGGACGCATGTCCAGGGTGAGCATGGCCAGGGTGGGCCTGGCCAGCTCGACATCATTCATGTCAGGGGTGCCTGTGGAGGCCCGAGCACTCTGCCAATGAAAACAGGCTCTCAAGCTCCATTTTTGGTTGTGATGGCCTCCTGCAACCCTCTGCCAGCAAAAAGGGAGCTCATGAAGGCCACACACAGCCCTCCCAAGTTCCATTTTTGCTGGCATAGGTACCACAGGCTGGTCCTTCACCGTTTCCAAGGCAGTCCCATGGGCCAGATCTAAGCACCCCACTGGCCCCCCAGGCGTTGAGTTTGACATCCCTGTCTAGGGGAAGGACACAACTTTCATGAATAGGCCAGGAGATGATGAAATGCCCCAAACATGAAAGTCTGATCACTTTGGGGAATCAGTATTTAAACAAGAGTTCCTGCAAGACCATAGAATATTTGCTTATTTTCCTGTGCCCACTGCAACATCACTGACATCAGCCTGAATGTTGAAGAGGGCATTGGGTTCTGGGAGTTTCAGTACTGGCTCCACTGCAAACAAATGCTTAAGCTTTTCAAATGCAACCTGGCATTCTATTGTCCATTTAAGTGGCTGGCTGGGTTTGGGTTTCCCTTGCCCTTTTGTCTTTGGCAGGTTGATGATGGATGGTGAGGATGGGAATATTTGAAGGGCTGTCACTGAGAGGAGGGTGGTCAACCAATTTTCCAAAGCAACCAAAGGCCAAACAAGGAGCAATGGATGGAAACTGACTCAATTTTGAAAGAAGGAGACATTTTCTGACAATGAGAACATTGAACCAATGGAATAGAAGTTGCCTTCAGAAGTTGTGGATGCTTCATCACTGGAAGCTTTCAAGAAGAGATTGGACAGTCATCTGTCAGAAATGGTGTAGGGTCTCCTGTTTGAGCAGTGGATTGGACTAAATGACCTACAAAGTCCCTTCCAACTCTGTTATTCTGTATTCATTGAAAGTCAGAATGTGAGAAATGTGAGTCAAGAAAAACTTGATATTATTAAAATGGAGTGAACCGACCAAATTGGATGTTTTGGAAGAAAGGGAATTTAGATGAAAGGGAATGGGCCATTGAAGTAAGATAAGCATACATGAAACCATATTTATTTAGAAGATTTATAGGGCTGCCCACTCACCCCTAGGGACTCTAAAAGTCTAAAAATAGGAAGTGGCAATGATACTAAAGAAGACCAGTGGTCCTCGTCTTAAGACCACACACTTGGAATGAGAATTTTGATTGCTAAGTAATGTTGTCATTAAGCAGCCCATCACACAACCGGGTCCAATTTTACAATCATTTTTACTGAAATTGTTAAGTGAATACAGTACAGTCACTGCAAATCACAGGATTAAAGTGGTGTGGAGGCCTAGAGGTGGAGCTCTCGCCTCACACTCAGGAGGCTTTGAATTCGATCCCAGGTAGAGGCAGATATTTCTCTCTGGGCACACTGAGAATATATCTGCTGAACAAAACTCTGCATTGGTGACAGGAAGGGCATCTGGCCATTAAAACACTCTGCTAGCTCCATTCAGTTTCCCATACTCCAGCCCGCAAGGGATTATAGGGTCATTAAAAGATGATGATGTTGATGATGATTGCAAATCATCATTGGAAGCCAACAGGGAAGGTGACAAACATCCATCAGGTGATCACAAGATGCTGCAGGCATCATAAATGCAAACAGTTGACAGATGCCCAAATTTCAATCATATGACCACAGGGGCACAGTACAATGGTTGTACATTTGAGGACATTTCATAAGTCACTTTTTCCAAGACTGTTACAAATTTGAACTGTCATTAAATGAATGGTCACAAATCAAGGACTACCTGTAATTATATGCTTGACTAAAACTCAGCACAGGTTCACTTAACTATGTTTCTCAACTTACAACCACAATTGAGCCCGAAATTTATGTTGCTAGATGAGACATTTCTTAAGTGAGGGTTTTCTGCCCCGTTTTATGGCCTTTCTTGGCACAGATTCAGAGGAGGTATTCAGCAGGTTCTGACCAGTTCTGGAGAACCGGTGGTGGAAATTTTGAGTAGTTTGGAGAACCGGCAAATCCCACCTCTGACTGGAGATTTTACAGTATCCTTCCCCTGCCACACCCACCAAGTCACGCCCACAGAACCAGTAGTAAAAAAATTGAATCCCACCACTGCACAGTTTGTTAAGTGGATCACTGCAAGTGTTAAGTTAGTAACATGGTTGTTGAGTGAATCTGGTTTCCCCATTGACTTTGCCTGTCAGAAGGTCCCAAAAGGTCAAATGATCCTGGGATACTGCAACCGTCATAAGTATCAATCAGTTAACAAATGTCATAAACAAACATCTGAATTTTGATCACGTGACCATGGTGATCCTGAAACAGTCATAAGTGTGAAAAATGGTCATAAGTCATTTTTTTCAGTGCCACTGAAACTTCAGTCACTAAATGAACTGCTGTAAATTGAGGACTGGTGTAAATTATAGTGTAGATCGATTAAACTTAGTGGCTACTCAGTAAGCTTCAATTATATAAATATATTTTCCTTTTATAGAATCAAAGTTAAAAGGCACTGAGGAATTTTATGGCAAATTTCAAGAAAGGGTATACGGGTGATAAGTATGCAAAAGCATGCAGAAATGAAAGAAGCTGTAATGTAATTGCAGGAAGATTTGTAGTGGGTAAATGCAATAATGTAGAAGATGAATAAATAGAGTTTAGGGAGGAAGAGGGTTTTTTTTTTTTACAGTCAGTAACTGCATCAAGAAATATACTCTATACATGGACATTATCAAATGGCAAATAACACAATCAATTTGACTATAGTATAGGAAATAGAATTTGAAGAAATGCAACCAGGATCAATCCAGGTATGGAGGATGGAACAGCCCATGTGCTATAGGGGTCGCATGCACAGATTAAACTTAGAACATTAAAGTTAGTGTACCCAAAAAAATTACATACAGTATTGTAGGGCATGTCAAACTTTTCATCTTTCAATTTCCAAACATTAGGCGTGCTCAAATGTTGTCACATGCCTTGCAGATTGTAAATACTGTATATTTTGGTTACTTTAATATAATTTAGATCTCAAACTTTTAACTCTTTCCCTCTTTTTCCCCTTATTACCACACTTTTCATTATTTGATCATTGAAAATGGCTTCTTCTTTGTCCTGCCCTTCTTCTTACTCTTGAAGCTTTTCCTTTTGCTTTTCATAGTTCAGGATCTCCGTTTGAAAAAATTCAAATACGAAGCCAAAGGATCTTCCTCCCCTTTCTGCATCTTCTTTCTGTTTTTTAAGACTCATTTTCAATTCCTCCAGGAGTGATGGCATTTTAAACACTTTTAAACAACCACCCAATTGACTTTAAGTAAAAACAGAAAAAGAAAAAATAACAATGCCCAAAACTTTTTTTAAAAATCACCAAATTATCCCAGACTGTTCCTTCTTGTTTCTTTCCTTTACTTTTCCATTCCATTGGTTACTGTATCTTTTAATAAGATTTCAGTTACAATGTATCCTCGGGAGTCTTTTCAAAGTTTCGCTGTTAATCCTCTTATTTTTCCAGGTGGCACTCCATTTTTCCATTATTCCAAGTCCCACCCTTTTGCCTCCACTCTTCTCCTTTTTAGGGCTTTAAAATGATCAAAGAAAAAATCTTTATTCTCCTTTTGACACTTAGATTTCAGCTTAAGGTTGCCTATTAGTGTCAACATAGATTAATATAAATTTCTTTCCATATCATTTGTAATTGTCAATATAAAGGTTAAAAAAGGGTTTTTAACCTCCTTTTCTCTCTCCTTTGTCACTTAAAGATCTTCTTTCAGAAGTATCCCTCGAGGTACTTTTAGATTCAGGTACCTTGCTTAGATGTTCTCTGTTGTTTAGCCCGGTCTGTCCTGCTTTCCTCTTTGTCTTCCTCCTGCACAATCTTATCCAGTCGGGTTCTTCTTTGAGGTGGCCACCACTGCAACCGCCTTTGGAGAAGGGAGTTTAGACCAGCCAAGGAGGAGAGATGCGGCTCCCCTCCACTCGGCTAGCAATCTTCCCCCTCTTCAGCACCTCTACGGGGTGGCTTCAGTCCCAAATCCAAAGGATCGGGGCACTCCAAGCGGCGAACACAGATCGAAACCGTGCACGATTGTGGATTTCGGTCTGTCACTGAAGAGACTCAAACACACACACACACACGCACGCTCACACACACTCACACACCAGAAAAGAAGGGGCACATGGTAGAACGTGCAGATTATCAGACCATTAAATGGATTTCTCATGCAAGGGATGGTTTGCTTAAGACTCTACAAAGAATAAAGCCATATCTAGAGAAAGAAATATTAAATGAACTGCCAAATTTCAGTGAATGAGACATGAGATGAACTAGATAACATAAAATGGATAATGAACAGCACAAGAGAATATACAGAAGCTTATTTTGCTTTATTGAATACAAAATGGCCTCTGGGTTAAATATTTATTGATTAGATTTAAAATATTTATGTCCTTACTCCCCTAACTCTGGCCAGGATACAGCAAAATCCCAACAAACACAAGACTTAAAACGCATAAATAATGGAAAAAACATGAATAAAAATTAAAACATCAGTAAGTTTAATAATTTAGTTAAATTAACTACTGGAACAACATTGCTTTGGTTGGCTTTTGAAATATCTATATAGTAAACACTATTCATATTTTGGTGGGGGGGGTATATTGTCTAAATATGAGCTAAAACAAAAGAGACCTATAGTAATCCCCTGCCATACCACATTAACTTCTGAGAGAGGGACTTACAACATCCCCTTTTAAAAAAATTAAACCAGATGAGCAGATTCAGTTTTGATAAGGCATTCCCTGATGTGTCCTAGTGCTTTAGGGATATGAGCCATGGTGATGCAGTGGTTAGAGCGCAGTACTGCAGGCTACTTCTGCTGCCTGCCGGCTGCTTGCAATTTGGCAGTTCAAATTTCACCAGGCTCAAAGTTGACTCAGCCTTCCAACCTTCTGAGATCAGTAAAACGAGGACCCAAATTGTTGGGGGCAATAGGCTGACTCTGTAAACCGCTTAGAGAGGCTGTAAAGCACTGTAAAGCAGTATATATGTCTAAGTGCTGTTGCCATCACTGTAATAAGTACAGATAATCTTCCATTTATATTCATTCAGTGACCATTCAAAATTACAACAGCACTGAAAAAAGTGACTTACAATTGTTGCCGCTTTCCCAAAGTCATGTGATCAAAATTCAGGTGCTTGGCAACCAGCATGTATATACAATAATTGCAGCATCCCAGGATCATGCAATCACCATCTGTGACCTTCCCAACTGGAAACCGACTCATATTTATGATACTTGCAGCATCCCGGGCTCATATGAGCACCATTTGAGACCTTCTGACAAGCAAAATCAATGGGGAAGCCAGATTCATTTTACTCATTTAAGAACTGCAATGATTTATTTTACTGTGGCTAGAAAGGTGGGGCAAAAATGGGGCAAAACTCGCTTAACCGCTGTCTTGTTTAGCAATAAAAATTTTGGGTTCAATTCTGGTCATAAGTCAGAGACTATCCAAGGGTGGGCTTCAACCGATGTAACAACCGGTTCGGTGAGTGTGCGCTTTGTATGCATGCACAGCATTTGCAACTCACCTTCAACTCACCTGTAAAACAGCTGACGCATGGCAATCCACTGTGCCATATGAAGCAGCTGAGCTGACGAACCCAGAAATAAAGCACAGACTAGAGCCGGGGCAGGTGGGTGAACCCGACAGCTGATCATGAACCCATTTGCTCCCAGCTGATCTTCAGAGCTACCAGTTCACTCAGACCAGGCCAAACCAGTAGAATCCCGCCCCTGGGACTATCTATGCCATCGTTGAATGGTCCATTTTTATCCTCTCTTCACCTATGGCTTGTATCTGTGGTTGTTTATAATATTTATTCATACGGTTCTGTGTATTTTTGTCTGTTGTTTTTACATTTGCTGTTTTATCTGATCATTGACTCAGCCCAGAGTCACTTTTAGTGAGATGGGCAGCTATATGAATTCTATTAATAAACACATAAACAACTTAAGCTGATGTTACAAGATTACACTAATGTCTGTTGATGACAAGCAATGCTTGCCGGGTGTACAGATAGCGCCAAAAGGCAGAATATCTTAACTCTTAATAGGTGTGTCAGAAAAACTTTTACAGTGAACGAGAAGCTAATATAAGAAGAGAATTTGGCAGAACAGAATGATTTCGAACAGGAAAGGGAAAGAGAACTACGTATTACCACACAACTATTTAATTTATGAAGCAGAGAAATCAGATTGGGGAAAAAAAGACAGCTGAAATCCAATAGGCAGAAATACTAACAGTTTGATGTATTACTTTGTTGGCTGAAATAAACAAGGTTTAAAAGCTCTCCCTATGAAATTAAAATGAACCCTGCATACTCAATCTGGATTCATTTTTAATGAATATTGGCTCCTCAATCTGAGTTTGTGTTAAACATTCAAATCATAGGAAACATATCCCTGACCACAAAGCCATGAAAGTAGCTTTGTTTCTTTGAGTTCATAAATAAGGGTGGAATATATGCTGGATATTTAAAAAAAACCTCCTAGAGAGGAAAATAATAACAAATTTTGTTAAGATCATTAAGGCCAGTTAATGATCTTTTCTGCAGGTAAACCTATGAACTATTTACCTACAGATAAGATTGAAGTTACAACCTACCTGGAAAAAGGTAGTTACAACCCAGTTCCAAAGTTCTGATGCTCCATGGCCCCAAGTCATGTGATCACACACTCTAGGCACTCACCAGCACGGCCACATCTATAGCCATATGCAGCATTCCATATGGCCATGTTTTATTATGGCTTTGCCCAAAACCGGAAGCTACTTTTCTGCATAACTGTTCCATAGCAAACAACGGGATTGCTTAATAACTACAGTTGTTGGCTACCTAATGAGAAGGAAGGATTCACTGGAGAAGAGCCTAATTTTGGGAAAGATTGAGGGGATGGCAGAGAATGATGTGGCTGGATGGAGTCACTGAAGCAGTCAATGTGAGCTTAAATGGACTCTAGAGGATGGTAGAGGACAGGAAGGCCTGGAGAAATGTTGTCCATGGGGTTGCGATGGGTTGGACATGACTTCGCAACTAACAACAACTACTACAGTGGTGCCTTGGTACTCAATTGCTTTGAAACTCATCGAATTTTGTACTTGATGCATTTTGACATGAAAATTTTGTCCCAAAACTCATTGTTTGCTTGGTACTCAACACACAAGCTAGAACTTGTTGATGTCAGCTGCCTTGTGACACACTATATTATTCCTTATGGGGAAAATTTGTTTGGTACTCATCGATTTTGGTACTTATCATACCTTCTGGAACCAATTAACGATGAGGTACTACTGTACTGCAAAAAAGGGTGTGTACTTTTGCAGGCTCCATTACAATTGTATGTGGAGGGCTACCTATATACTTGTATAACATTCTTTAACAAAGATAAGAGTAAGTAGATCAAATAGTATTTCTAACTAGTGATGTTCATAGTAATGTTCCTGGATGAGCTGAAAATTGTTATTACAGGCATTTGTCTACTGATTATCATGATTTCAACTCAATGTGATGGCATCTAATTAACCAATCAATCTAATCCATTTTTTTTTCTGCACAAAGAAAAAGGTCAAACTTATAGAAAATCCACAGACAGATTGTGGAGGTAATGAGTCTCAACAAATGAAACACAAAGTTCTATCTGGGAAGCAGAAATTTCACTGTACCAATCATGCCAATTTCCTTTTGTCATAAAAGCCATAAAATAATTGGTCGTGTGGGTGGCCCAATTTACCACTGTTTCTTATGATTGTGATGGGAAGGCTTTGAAAGTCAAGGATTACCAATACTTTCATAACATTTAGTTCAATTGAGCAAATGTTGCAATCACCATGTTAAGAAGATACTATAGTAGCATTGAAACTACAGTCTCCCATTGCATTCAGATTGGATTATGGGGTCACGTTATGTACATTTTTTAAAATTTGAATATATTTTACGATTGCTAAGAAAGTGCTGCAGAAAATCCTGCTTGCTGATTAAATGTAATAAATGCTGCAACAGCCTATAATCTTAAAAACAATGCTTAAAAATCATGAGATACAATATAATATTTTGAAAGTTAGCCATCTTGCCATTTACTTTAGAAAATATTTACTCCAATAATAATTACTAACTGATCGTCATTGACATTTGAAAGTAGCAAGACAGCAGATGTTGTAAAATGGTTTGCCAATTGCACAGTGGCAGATAGGAAAGCACTCCAGAGGGTTAACATCATTGCCCAGAGGATCATTAGTTGTCCTCTCCCCTCTTTGGAAGTGCTTTATAGCTCTGACTGCCTTAAGAAAGTTCAAAACATTCTCAAAGATCCATCTAATCCTGGGAACCCTTTTTTTTTTCATTATTACCATCTGGCAGATGGTACAGAATAATAAAAATAAGAACAAATAGGCTGAAAACTAGCTACTATCCCAGGGCAGTAGCTCTGTTGAATTCTGCTGTATAGTGCAGTGTTGGCGCGGTGTCAGGGTTTTCAGTTCAATGTGTGGAGGGTGAAGGATGTGTGTTTGTGTTTATTTTCATGGTCATGATGTACACTGAAGATGGTGTTTGATTTCATTGTATTAGCTGCAATGACAATAAAGTAAACTAAACTAAAATGGAGTGAGTAGTGAATATCTAGTATGGTTGAATCCTATAAACACTGAATGTAAATTGATTTGATTTTATTTTGCAGAGGAATGTAAAATTGAGGCAACTGAAAAAGAATATTTTAGAAGCAATAATTAGGCAGTATGTTTGAGGAAGCCTTCTTTGCAACCAGTTGTCTTTATTACCATCAATCAGTCATGTGATAATTAATTGAATGTTCCAAGGGACCAGAATAATCTCTGCTAGAAAATAAAAATAAAAATCTGCATTGATCACAACATGCCTAGAATGTAATGAACTGGATCCTAAGCAGCTGATACTGAGGAAGATGAAAATTTAGAATTTCAGAATTCCTTTCTCATGGACGACCTGTGTTATTATGTTCTTTGGGTAAAATAGTCTACAAATATTATTTGAAGTCAAGTCTAGAAGCCTCTAGGGAATCTTAATTTGAAGGAAAAGCTCTACTTCAGCTATTCAGTGGGTCTCACTCTCTTGAAACTCAATTTGAGGGCTTCAGAGATGTATAAAGCAGAACTTCAAAAAGGAATCTGTCACCTAAATGTGTATTGGTAAGTTGGAAACACCTTGGGAGACTGGGTGAAGAGATGCTACCAAGGAAACAGTCAGTTAAGAGACAGCATATCTTGTGGCTGGATAGTGGGTGGGACAAAAGGATAGACCCACCTTAGTTTCTCTTGCTTTAAAACAGATGTGGATTGGGGAAAAGAGAATTGTATTTTCAGACTTTAAAGTTTTTGTCAATATAACTTTATAATAAAATGGAATTAGTTCATCTAGTTGTGTTTCCTATCTGGTCTCCCTAGTATGGGTGACATTATGTAAATGAATGAGGACATATAACAAGGGGAGAGAAAGAAAAAATAATCAATTCCATAAATTAAACACTGTGCAGAAACAAGAATCTTAAAAACTACCTGTTTATTTGCTCCAGGGCAAAAGATGATGCCAAGTCTCTTCCCAATTCACAGTCTGTCAAAGAGATAGAGTGAGCAATATGCAAGTATACATTCTACTAAGCTAAAGAAGGAAAACTCTAGCTTTTGGGTCTAGTTGCAATCCACCCAATCTTTGAATCCAAATCTCGAAACTAAAAGTAAAGCTAAAAGAAACTAAGTTTCAAATCTTGAAACTTCACCATCAAGACCTCTTACTGGATGCACATAACAACTTCCACGATTAATCATTTAGGTTTGACAAAGTGCCAGTACCAAGCCTCTTCTTAAGAATATGAACTGCAGAGACAAAAGAAGAATAAGTGGAATACTTTTCCAGCAACTATAGTCTCTTATTACACAATCCTTAGCAATTATCTGGACTGCCTTGTCTAAAAAATTGATGGAAACAGCTATTAACTCCCGAATCCTTTCACAATTGCACAAACAGGTTTGAAACTCATTTAGGATTATCTGCACTTGCCCTCCTCTCTGAATAGTTCACTTGGCTAGTAGCAAGTTATTTTTGATATTCAGTCACATCTTCAGCCTCTGTTGTAGTAAACTGTAGTATTATTTTCATAACTTATTAGAATAGCATAGATTCTATACATCTGACCATAAATCTTCCCCACTATTAAGCTGAAGAGTAATCTATGTATCCTTAAATCTCAGAAAAGTATGCAGACATGTGATTATTTTTTTTGGTCCCCATTGCTCTGGTGAAAAATAGATTCTAAGAACTTCCCAATCAACCAGAGAGGATCCAAACAGTGTTGGGATAGAAGAGCTCTCTACAGATCCTACATCTTGGGACAAACAGCTCATATCTACCCAGCCTTTCTTCCAAATCACTGAATTCACCTAATTCCCCCCAATCCCAAATAATGAGGATTAAAGGCATGCCAACTCATATTGGCTCACAAGAGCTGTTAACATTCCTGGGATTTTGGAAGTTTGGACATGCTTTGATCCACCAGCCACAAAACATTTTTTCCATCCCCTCTCTGAAGAAACAAAAACAGAAACATATTATGCATGTACTGTAGTTCTTTCCATGCCTTCTGCTTCATAGATAGAAATGTAAAAAAAAAAAAAGAATTTTGCTGGTATTGACATTGTGAGAATATCACAGATGGATCATCAACATGCCCAGAGCGACATAGCTTCTGCTTCTTCCTTCTCCCAGACAAGATTCTTAGAAGAGAAAGTTTCCAACAAATATTATTTTTAATAATAACAAATGACCAAAAATGGAGAAGTGATTCAAATATTTCTACATGTGATTTTTTTTAATGGAAGGACAACTTAATGCAATTCGAAAAGAAATAAATTGGGTCAAACAGTGGTGTTTCTACATGTACAAATAACAGCTTCCATGAAAACATGAATTAAATATGTCAGTATAGATCAGGGGTGAAAATATTGCTATATAAAAAGTTCACCTCATAAGAAAACATAACCTACACCCAGTAGGAGAGCTGAGATAAAAAAATTCAGATGTAACAACCAGATAAATCATTTAAAAACTTTTCACAGTGTTTTCTGTTTGAATTTATTGTATTTGGTTTCTCTCCTGTACATGTTATCCTTCTGTTTCTGCTGCTTTCTTTCAGTTATCTTTGGTTTCTTTTCCACTTCCAGTTGTATTATTTGGTGGTGAATATGTCAAATAGTAATGTTACTAGAGACCAGATCATTCTTATTTAATTGTGCATCATTTAAGTTAATCTATTCTTATATGGCCAGAATACCTGCACTGTCAGGTTTCCAAGTGATGAAATCCATTTAAAAAGAAAAGAGCAAAGTTCATCTTCCAAAACAATTTCTTTTATTTGGGAAAGCATCAAATTGGCAAAGTCTGTTCTAATTCTGGATCTGACACAACCTGGAATTACACCACATAATATTGGAAATTAGAAACAACCCTCAAAAGTCACATTCCCCAATAGAAGTAATCAACATTGCCTGGTGTCATCAATCTTCACCTCCAGAACTCAGCAGGGTCAACTTTTGTTCCGATGGGAAGGAGAACTACTACCACCTCTCTCTATCTCCACTCCTCCCATCTTATGAATGTGGCAAGCCCGAAACACTTTCCCCCATAACCAGCAAAGAGAAAGAAAGAAAAGAAATATATAATAAGGATAAATAAAATGGCTACACATATGTCAATTCCGGGCTTGACAATGCCCATATAAATGCAGAGTAGCAATGCCACTTTCTGTGGAGTAGTTCCCTTCATGTGGAGCATTGAGACAACTTTGGCTGATCTCAAAAAAGTTAAACCGGGTTACTCTGGTTAGCATATAGAAGAGAAAAAACCAGAATATCTCAGGGCTGTAGATTAGCTGGGATAATAGAAAGACAGACAGACAGACAGACAGACAGACAGACAGACAGACAGATGATAGATTTATTGGCCAAGTGTGATTGGACACACAATACACTTGGTGCATATGCTCTCAGTGTATATAAAAGAAAAGATACATTCATCAAGAGTCAAGAATCATAGTAGAAATGAAAGTAGACAATAACAAACCATATCCATACTGTGGCCAAGTCACTCAAGAGTGTTTTTATCTTTTAACAGATGATCTGCCCCATGCATTAATTCCATATATGAAGAGATTCCCATGAGTAGCTCTACCCAATAATGACATAATGTGTAGTATCCCCATAGTGAAAATAGTTTACATGAATGTATATTCATGTATAGGACATCTTATTCAAGAAGAATCCTTTCTTTGCATTTTGATCATGGAATTTTTGAATGTATTAGAGAAGCAAAATAAATAATTTTAGTATAGCAGATGCTGTTAGCATGATTACCCTATTATTCTTTTTTATTACTACAAGGGACACAAAAGGAGCCTTTCCTAAGATTGCATTACTTTTGGCAATTGGGCTGCCCCTCAGCAACAGTGTGATCACCAGCAAATCCTTTCATTCCAGAAGAACCCTTTGGTTAACTTTGTAGATGCTTCTGACATGAATACAGATAGACTACTGTTTGTTCTGACCTAGGCTTCCCCAACAGCACAAAGCTGAGTCCTCATTCTGATAAACCTCCTTTATTTGATTTGCAATGAATTTTCTATCCAACAAAATTCTGGCCAACAGTCTTTCAAGATAAGTTTCCATTACAAACCTTTATCAAGCTTGGAGCGTGGCCAGGCCGATATCTTTCAGATGCTGCAATACTTGGCAAACATGCTGGAAGGAACTAATTGTCTCCTGCAAAGCCTCAGTCCCCTTTTGCTCCTCTTTTATTCTCTAGGGGAGGGGCCATTCACTGTCCACCTGTGGTTTTACTTCCAAGTTGGCCCTTGTTCCTCAGCTGTTCCCTTCGTCTGGCAACTCTGTGCATGTGCACATTGGGAACAGGCTCCAGCTCTTCTGCCTCATTGATGTCTGACTCTAAAGGTAGCTGATAATTGTCAGATGGCCCTGACCCCATCTCTGCCTCCAATGCTTGGTGGTCAGAGCTTTCCACAGACTCCAGGACTGTTCCATGTTCCTCCCCAACCTCCTCACTGTCCGAATCTGCTGCCAATTCTGCTGGCCACTGTCGAACCACAACACTGCTGTCTTTAAGGCTATAGAGCAGAAAAGCCACGAGAATTAAAAGTTGTCCCAGTATGTCCAAGTGTGTAATGGGCTATGAGAATAATCTTAAAGAAAAGGAAGAAGAGCTGCAGCTAAGTCAAGTGTGTCCCAGAATGTAATGGGCTGTGATAATAATCTTAAAGAAGAACTGCAGCCAAGTCAAAATAAGAGAAATTTGAACCCAAGGAAGGAACATACTTTGAGAAAGCATCCCAGACTTGACCTTCCCTGGGTCTCTTTAAGATTAAGGCAGAGAGCGGGAGGTACATTCAGAGATGCCAGCTCTCCAAGTAGACCAGACTTGAACACCAAAATAAGGCATATACAAATAGTCCTCGACTTACGATCACAATTGAGTCCAAAGTTTCTGTTGTTAAGTGAGATATTTGTTAAGTGAGTTTTGCCCCATTTTACAACCTTTCTGGCTACAGTTGTTAAGGAAATCCCTGCAGGTTTTAAATTAATAGCATGGTTGTTAAGTGAATCTGGCTTCCTCATTGACTCTGCTTGTCAGAAGGTCATAAAAATTTGATCACGTGACCCTGGGACACTCAAACATCATAGATATAAGTCAGTTACTGAGAGTCTGAACTTTGATCACATGACCAAGGGGATGCTGCAATGGTCATAAGTGTGAAAAATGGACATGGGTCACTTTTTCCAGGTTTGGTTGAAACTTCAAATGGGCACTAAATGAACCATTGTAAGTCAAGGACCACCTTATTATAGGGTTACAGTAACAGAATTTTCCAGTCACCTAATCTTTCATCTATACCAAATAACAAGCAGAGAAACAGTTTTAGGTCACATAATCCTAACCCACTTCTTTGCAGCATTTTGTAATTAATTCTTGACTTTTTACTTTGCCATACAAATATTTCATAGATATTTGGAATTACCTTTTTGCCCCTGTTTAAATGGTTTATTACTTGTCAACATCGGTATGGTCTGGATAAAAAAATAACATCCTTGGTAAAACTTTCAACTTAATTACAGACATTCTATCCAACAAGGACAGCTGTAATTTGTCCCACCTCAGCATATAAATTTCTAACAAAATAGCACATAAGAAAGAACATTATGAAAGTTTTAGAGATTAAAGCTGATTATTCAAAAATTTACATTTTAATCCTGCAGGGAAAGTAGAGTCTCCCTTACAGAAATCCTATAACTACTTAGGTATTCTTGAGGAATGTTCATTTGTTCACATTAGAAGGAAGAATTTTGCATTGCTTTTCTGCTTTTAGAGACATGCTAAAAAAAAAGATAGATGAGTTCGGTAGAAGGCTGGAAAACTTCATCGGGGTTATGCATATCACATGTAGAACAGATAGCATGTCTCACCCATATTAGCGATGGAAATAGGCTTCAGGGGTAGCATTCAGCTACATTTCCAAGTGTGATGCTGCGTCTCTTGTTGGAGTGCAGAGTTATAGTAATTGTACATGTAAATTGGTAACTGAAATATGCAAATTGTTATTTATGTTTGCAATTGCCTGATTGGGATGCAGGCCCATGGGAATTGTTCATTCAGATTAGGAATGCAATTACACACACATTTAATGAACATAATTGCATGGCTGAACTGTATAAAAATCAGTCTATTTAATTCATCTAATCTACACCCTATGGATCTGTACAGGACTGTTCTGTTGTATCAGCCATACCCGTTTGCGCCTCTAGGATGCCTCTGAAGACTAAATTATGTCCTTAATATTTATCCCATCAGTGTTTTCCAGATGTTCATTTAATTAACAGTTACTGAACACTATTGAAGAAATTCTTATCTACCCAATTCTATTCCCACCCAACCACCTTCATTTTAAATATAAATCCAACTCATTTATGCAGTGCAAAATGTAGCTCTGTTCACATTATGTTTTGGTTCTGGCTACAAAATGAAATTGTGATAATGTATTATCACATTTAGGTCATTCTAATAAGGCTTTATTTCATTATAATCTCTTTTAGGGAAGGTAGATACCAAGGGAACAAAAAGGGAAAATAGAAAATAATATCTAAGAGTTAAATATGCCCAACACTGTACTGGAAGAATAGTTGAAACCTCTTTAGTGAAATTCAAGGACAACCAAAATAATGAGAGAATAAAAGCAAGATTGCATTTAGTGTTTCTTATTAGGGCTCAAAGAAAAAAAAATCTGCTACAGACTCCATGTGGCATCAGGAACAGCATCCAGCCAATAAATGCTCAGTCCATCCAGTTGTCCCAACTCTATCCCAAATTAAGATATTACATGGTTATAAAAAGGGAGCAAGATTAAGTTAGGAACAAACACACACATATGCACACACACACATATTTCCACTGTATGTGTCAGATATATGAAATCCTGGTAGCTTGGACTCTTTTCTATGTGATAGAAAGCTGCATTAAGTAGACCTTAGACCTAATTCAGCAGGCCTTTTATATTTTTGTGTCCTTGTTCATTTTTTTTTAAGAATTGGTTAGAGAAAAATACTGCTGTTTGAGAAAATATCACGTTTATTTGGATTGTCTTCCCATTTTTTCTTTTCTTTTTCCAAGGTTTGATTCAGCAACTGATCCATAAAATTTCTCCCAACACCTGAAAATTCTGTATATTAGGACAATTCACTAATGAATCCAGAGAGATCTACACCTACAGAATTTTTTTTTAGCAAATTTGGGCTAAGTTTAGAATGGTACTTCTGTTTGTTTTTCTTTCCTGCTTTCTTTCCCACCTTTTGAGATTTCACCTTTGGGGTTAAACAGGAGAATTCGTATCAAAGTACTTTTAGCTATTCTTTATATTATTTTTGAACTACTGCTATGAATTAGAAAAAAATGGTTTACCTTCCTAGTGTTAAATTCTGACCTGTGTCATAGAGAAGGAAGAAGCACAATTTAAGTGCTAGCACAGAAGAACAACAAGCCTTATTGATTTCTCTAAAGCCTGTTGTGTTGATAAGCAATACCCTTAAAAGCGAATTCTCTGAAGATGGTCGTATATATGTGGTCATCTCACTAAACCATTGGGAAGTCATACTCAGAGAATCATGAAATATGAAGTTTACATAAATGTTAGGATTCTATTTCTTTTCTACAAATGTTGGGAATTGGTGGCAGTTTGAGAAATTTCCCCTGTCAGTATTGCAACACTTTGTTCCCTTCTTCACAGAAACTGGGTGTAATCATTGAGCTTTGGAAATCAGGCAATGATTTATATAGTGATTCAAGTTTTATCCCAGGATAGTGTTTACATGTTTATCCTGTCTTCTGAGGCACAAGAAGACAGAGTTCTCCTTCTGAAACTGGAATAGACAAGAATCAATTTTAAAATGATAGTTAAGATATTCAGGTTTAATAAACTATTTTCCTGTTGTTATTATTATCATTGTTGTTATTCTAAAACTTTTTTGCCTAGCTTTTAGCTCAAAGGACAGCATGATTTGATCAAAAATCAAATGGTTAGAGGATTGAAGGCTAAAACATGTGAAGAGCAGTTGCAGGAACTGGGTATGTTTAGTTTAATGAAAAGTAGGACTAGGGGGTGACGTGATAGCAGTCTTCCAATATCTTTGCCACAAAAAAGAGGAGGTCAACCTATTTTCCAAAACACCAGAAGGCAGGACAAAAAGTAATGGATGGAAACTAATTAAGGAGAGAACCAACCTAGAACTAAGTAGAAATTTCATAATAGTTAGAACCATTAATCAGTGGAACAACTTGCCTCCAGAAGTTGTGGATGCTCCAACACTTGAGGGTTTTAAGAAGAGACAATCATTTGTTTGAAATGGTATAGGGTTTCCTGCTTGAGCAGGAGGTTGGACTAGAATACCTCCAAACTCCCTTCCAACTCTGTTATACTGTTATTCAAGGGTGGCAATGAACACTCACAGTGCTATTTAAAAATATAACAAATTCCTGTAATTAGCTGTGGTTATTTTTCACACATCAGACTGCAGCATTTTTCAGTAAATAACTGCTTCAGTTACTTTTTTGTTGAAGAAGGTTAATTGAGAATATATAAGCTTTAGCTTGCAACTGTCGCTTCAGAGAGGTGACCGCTGAGAGTAGGGTATTGATTGCATTCTAGGACCCTTATCTATAAATTCATATTCATACCCTTAAACAAGTATGAGTATCTTCAAGCAAAAGTCACAGCCTGCTAATTTTTTAAGAAGGGCAAATCAAAATATCCCATTATTTATCCTGGAATTCAGTACTGAAGTGGTAGAAGAATGATTGGACATGGCATCTGATTTAGTTCTATTCCCAATGGACAATCTAACAATCACATGACTTTAATAAAAATCAAAGCAAGACCTCTATTTTTCAAAATGGAGAACCATGAGTATTGTTCTCCATCATTGCTATCCTTCAAGTGTGGCAACAAGTGTGAGATTTAGACCTGGAAAGGAATGGGGAAATCTCTCAATTTAAAAATAAAATAAAATTTGTGACCATTGTTATGATTGTGTACATAAAAGAAAGTGCTTTCCTTGTGGAGGTTCCACAATTATGGAATTCCCTTCCTTCATACATGGGTACACACACACAAACCCATGTGTGATGCCTCTGTCAGAGTCTGGATCTGAGGAGGAAGATGAACAGCTGACAAGGAGTGGGAGTGTGGCTCCATTAGCTGTGGAGGAAACTGAGGAAGGGCAAAGTCCAGCTGGGCAGAGCAGGGAAGAGGTACAACAAGGGAAAGAGAGTTCAGAGGAAGACACAGGCCCATCCCTCTTCATCTTAGGATATGCAGGGAGGAATGGAGAAGAGAGCAACGTGGGTTGTGTGGCTTACAGGGGAGGAAAGGGCCTTGATTCTCTTCATTAGCCACAGCTGGGAAGAGAGTTTAAAAGAGATGCATGCTGAGTGTGGCAGCTGCTGGGAGCAAATGTGAGTTTATCTATGTTGATTTTGGTTATCTCTGTTTCTGGCATCTTCCCAACTATGTTGAGTTATTGCTGTGCCTTCATGTCTGGAATTCTGGTTCCTGCTCTACTGGACTTATAACCTCATTTTGTCTAGATTGGACTTATAGTTACAGTTTTTGTTGATCACATTTAGGATTTGATTCTCTGCAGCCAAAGGCTGTTCCTGGGAGAGTTTTTCTCCAGCCAGAAGGTAACCAGGACATTGGGGGCAAAGTTGGAGGTAATAAAGGGACTCCTACTGATTACCTGACTGTGTTGCCTTTGTGCCATGCCCTGAGTCATCACAACATGATTGAATCTCAGTTTATTCAATTGTATTTTCCCTGTCACACAATACATAATTAAAATTTAAATAGATTTTTAAAAGTATATGCGCATATGATTTATGTATTTATATCAATGTATTTTACTTATATAGAGAAATCATACTAGGAACATTTGTATGGCAGCTCAACTTGAATAATGTGACTCTAGGTAGCCTACAGTACTCCAATGAATAACCTGAAACAACACCTGCTAAAAACAAATATAAGAATTAATTGCCTCTCAGAGACCCAAATTTATTACACTCGTCCAGATGGGAACTCTAATCATTCTGACTGAAATACCTAAGGAAGAGAACAGGAATTCAATGCCTTTCTGAAGAACTGAAGGTTAAAGTCAACTCTACGTTGGCAGGAGGCGGGATGGATCAAATATCTATATCTATACTAATAGTGTAACTTGAGTTGCACTTGAAAGCCTATAGCAAGCCAGGACAGCTCCTGGTATAGTAATGATACACTAAGAAACCCATATGACTCTATCCCACTACATTCTGTACTAATTGCTTCCAAAACATCTTCATTATGAGCCACGGTGGTGCAGTGGTTAGAGTACAGTACTGCAGGCTACTTCTGCTGGCTGGCTTCAGTTTTGCAGTTCAAATCTCACCAGGCTCAAGGTTGACTCAGCCTTCTGAGGTGGGTAAAATGAGGACCTACATTGCTGAGGGCAATATGCTGACTCAGTAAACCTCTTAGAGAGGGCTGTAAAGCACTATTAAGTGGTATATAAGTGCTAGTGCTATTAGTAACCCCTTATGGAGAACATTGCAATTGTCCAGTGAAGAGATAAGTAAGCTGAGTGACCATAGCAAGGAATGGACACAACTGGCATACAATACAAAGTTGTTTAAAGATTCCCCTAGCTACAACTACCCCCTCCTCAGCAAGGAGAAACTGTTAATTCAGGAGCACTTTCAGTTGCACCTCTGGTCTGACTGGCCCCCAGCCACATGCAATAACAGAAACAGTCTTACCTCCCTGAGAGTACCTATAAACTGAAACTGCCTGGCCTTGGTAAGGTTCAGCCAAAAGTTGGTTTTCCTCATCCAGACCCCTAAAGTATACAGAGAGTCCTGACAGCTTCATTTGGCTGGCCAAAGATACATAACCAAGTATTATCAGATCACTGATGATACTTCACCCCATGCTAACAGATGATCTCCTAGCAGCTGCATTTAGATGCTAAAATGAAAGTGGAGAATGGGTAGATCCTGGAGCAACCCATAAATCAAGAGCTTACTACCATATTAGACTGCCTCCTCAATATTGACTGGAATCGAAGAACCCCTTGAACACTACGTTCCTACTCCCAACTTCCTGAGCTGGTCCAGAAGGACACTGTGGCTATTGGTATCAAAGGTCACAGAGAGATCAAGCAGGGTCAGTATAGATACTTATGAGACCATCAAAAATCACTGATAAATGAAAGCTAATGTGATGACCCAGGGCATGGCACAAAGGCAACACAGCCAAATAAGCAAGAAGAGTCCCTTTAATACCTCCAACTTTGCCCCCAATGTCCAGGTTACCTTCGGCTAGAGAAAAAACTCTCCCAAGAACAGTCTTTAAGAGGAGGAAATTCAGTACAAAAACAAAGTGCATACAAAGTATAATAAAAATCCACACAAACCATGCTGTAGCAATTAACTTAACAGAGCAGGAATAAGAAATTGCAGATTTGAAAGGCCAACAAAACACACACAGTTGGAAAGATGCCAGGAATTCAGATAAGCCAAAACAATAACAGATAACTCACAATTTGCTTCCAACAACTTTGCTGTGTGTAGCTTCCCTTTTTAAACATGGTGTTCCCAGCTGCAGCTAATGAAGGGAATCAGGGCCCTTTCCTCCCCTGTAAGCCATGCAACTCATATTGCTCCATTCTCCGCTCCTCCCTGCATGCCCTAGGATGAAGAGGGGGTGGCCCTGAGTCTTCCTCTGAATTCCCTCTGCCTTGCTCTACCTCTCCCCTGCTCTGCCCAGCCATACTTTGCCCTTCCCCAGTTTCTTCCACAGCCAATGGAGCCACACTCCCACTCCCTGTCAGCTGCTCAGCCTCCACCTCAGAATCAGATTCCGAGAGGGCATGACAGCTATCATGGTACTAAATCTTAGTCTGAACCTTGAGCGGAAAGAATGCAAATAATGCAGATACAAGCTCTGTTCTCCTTTGCAAGGCAACAAAAGAAGACCCAGCCAATCAGCTGGGACTCTGATCAACTGGGACTTGGGAGAGAGCAAATACATGGGGGTGTGGCCAACCAGAGGTGGTATTTACTGGTTTTCTGAACTGCTCAAAATTTCCACTAGCAGTTCTCCAGAATCTGTCAGAACTAGCTGAATATCATCTCTGGTCCAGATAGATAGTTCCTGGAGATTCCTAGATAAAATTTGAAAGGAAATGAGATTTAGAAATCAACAGCAAAGCATGTAGCTAGAAACTATGAAACATCATGATGCTATTTATTGTCTGGACTGTGTCCATATTTGTTAGTCCTGCTTGGGTTAAAGAGCTTTTACTTCTATGTAAATATACTGTAATTGCTGACAAAGGACAGTCTCTGGAAAGCAAGCAAATTGAATTAATGAAAAAGTGTTTAGCTAATCAAAATGTTTATCACTCCGACAGCATCCTATAACCATTTTCCTTAGAATAAACACCACTGAATGTAATGGGACTTACTATTAGGTAAGCATATATATGTGGGATTGCAATAATCAGTTCTATTGTTCCTATTGGGATACAGCCTATTTAGATACAGATTACCCAGCCAGTTTAGATGCAGATTTTAACACTGTGAAATCAGTCTTAAAATAAAAGCTACTGAATGAGAAAGCCAACTCTCACTGGGCCCAGTGGGCATATTTGCAGAGGAATGGAAAGGAATTCTTGATTCTCCGAACCAGATTTCCTCTCCTCATTTCTGAAGACATTTCTAAGACATCTGGCAATAGTTTCCTTTGAATTCATAATGGAGATAAGGTTGTCATTAATTGGAATTGCCTACTTCAAATTTCTAATCAGCTTTTCAAGTACTTATTGATAAAACCTATTTACTTTCCTGTTAATTGTTACCAAGAACTGCATTAATGTAAAAATTGGAATTCACAGATGAACGTTTACATTTTCATTACAGTTTCCTGTTTCCACCTTAGTGGTAGATATAATTTAGCTGATTCAGAATTGCAAGATAAGTTGATGCATTCATAGTTTCACAGTCTTCTGTCACAAATATCTTGGGTAGTCAATTTATAGAGACATCTTTTAACTTATGGAACATACTCCTTTCATTGTATCACATTGTTGTGGTTCGCCAGCAGCAGGTGCGGATGGCTGAGGTCTCTGAGAGCAAGGACTCAGATGAGGGGCCTGTGTGTGATGCAGGGATGGGGCCAGGACTATCAGAGAGTGGGGTGCTGCCTTTGGAGCTTGTGGAGTCTGGCAGCAGTGACGCAGAGGACCCTGAGGACCCTGTGCGCAGTGCGCATGTGCGCAGGGCTGCTCGAAGGAAAGAGCAGCTGCAGTAGCACAGGTGACTCGGGAGTAAGGCTGCAAGGTAATGGCCCCTCCCTTAAGGGATAAAAGCCAGCCCTCAGAGGTGGGATTCTTTGCAGGAAGCAAAAAAGTTCTTGCACTTCAAGTTATCGTGGACATTCAGTTTATCCTGGTTTGTTTTTGAAGACTTTTGGCTTTGAATATTTCCTGGCAATTTATCTTCTGTTCTTGGCAGCCTTGCACAAGCTTGACAGGGCTTGTTCTTATCTGGGACAATTAGTTTTAATAGCACTTTACTGTGAATGAATGGAATTCCCAGAGATGCATTAAAAAGGTTTTACTTTTATCTCTGTTTTGTGTTTGTTTGATTTGAACGAGGCTTGGATCAGAGCACATATGTGGTATCTGGCATATAGATAGTCTTCAACTTATAACCATTCATTGAGTGACCCTTCAGTTACAATGGAACCAAAAAAAATGAGTCACAACTGGTCCTCACACTTATAATCATGCGGGAAATTCCATGGTCACATGATCAAAATAGTTTTCACTAGCAGTTTGTACCATTCAAAGACCTGGTGAAACTTTATTTTCCAAATTGTCCTTCTGCTTTAAATTGGATGTAACTTTGATTCTTGTGAATTAATTCACATTATCATCCTGTGGGGTCCTCAATGCTTCTCTGAGCTTGGTTGTTTTCTTACAGACCTTTCATTACCAAACTAGGGACCATCATCAGTGCTAGTGACACATTAACACCAAAGAACAACATAAATTCTCAACAGATGCTACAATTGTTTGTGTGGAAAATTGCAGATTGAATTGCAAAATTGGAGTGTATAAATTATGTTACTCAGTTCTAAAGTTGCAGGCTACTCCTACTGAATCTGTAAACAAAATGATATCCAGATTATAGGGTTTGGGTGAAACAAAGAAATGGGACATGGAATTTATTACACTGTATATTTATTTTATTTGTTTACTTAAAATGTATAGTCATTTTATACAGATTTCCACAGATAGAGGCAGTATAAAATAGAATACTGAATAGAATAGGAACATAGAGTAGGATAGGAACAATGGAGGTCTTCCATATCAAAAGATAAATAATCCAAATCCCATTCATAAAAATACTGAACTTTCTACTTTTCTCAACCTTGCAATCAAAAATAAAAACCACAAAAATTAGGAAATGTGGTTGGAGCCTATTATCGCTACCTACATTTTCTGCCAGTATATGAACTGAAACATACCATGTTTGTTTGTTTGGTTGGTTTCTATTGTGCAATAAAATTGATTAATGTTGAATGGAGTTACTAATAATTTCCTGTTAATAGTCATCATTTAATATTGTGGTCTTTCAGTCACCAAATGATCGATTTTTATGATAGTGGTTAATAGTCTGGATTACTTCAATTTAACTTTTAGAATTTTCACCAAGCAATGATCAAACTGGCTAGGGAATTTTGGGTCTTGGTCCACACATGCAGAAGTACAGATTTGATATCATTTTATTTATTTTAAGCTACCTCTATGTCTTCACTTTAGATAAATAACACTATTTCCTAATTGTAAAGATGCAGTTTATGCTAGTAATAATAGTGATAACAATATTTTGCACTATTCTTCAGCTTGTATTTTATATTTGGCTCACCTCTTTTTCTTTTAAACTATTAATTGTTTTGTTCTATACTGGTTCCAATTAACAAAACTGTTGTTTTGTTCTGTACAGGTTGAAATAAACTTTGGAGACTTGAATTTAAAGTCCTTCCCTACCTGGGTTACTTCAGCTTCAGTTTTCAGAATTCTCTACAGCAATGGTCATGCTAGCTGAGTAATTCTAGAAGTTTCTCTAACTGGAAACAAGGATGTATATGCTACTACAGGAAATACAATGTATGAGTGTTCTGGCTATAGCATTCCAACTATGTAGCCTCCCCTTAGTGAGGCTACATACATTACATAACAGGCCTGTTTGCAGCAATTACTAGTATTTGCAGAGATAAATGTGAAGCATAAACTAGAAATATTTATTTCCCAGGAAGTTATGATCAGTCAGGACTTCTGCCTGGTTGTACAACCTGCATGTGAATAAGACAATTATGGTGTTTATAATGCATACATTTGAATATGTATACATAATATATACATTTATACAGATAAATATCAACCTAGACCAAGCAAATTTATTTGCTATAGAAAGTATGAGGGCATTACACGTCAAGGAAGTGTTTAAAGATTTTATTCACTCTGTTATTTAAAAAGAAACAACCAAAATTGTGGGGTTTTTTTTCTTTTGAAAAAAATGTATTAGATTACAAGTATTCTTTGAATGTACAGTGCTTTGAGTACTGTGATTTATTTTGGGAGCCAAGACACATTAAAGAAATGCATGCAAAAATATGCATGTTAACAAGCAGATCTATCCCTGTGAAGTTTAAGGAAACATCACATTCAGCAGTATTGTAACCAAAAAATAATGAGATGTTTGTATTCATTTATTGGAAGTCTGGTTTATTACATCAGAGTCCAGCACCCTATTTTTTCCCCTCTTAGTTACAGTACTTTTTGTCCTTCAACATGCCCTTTTATCCCTTCAAAAATTTTGGCACAATGTTTTGTTTTAACTATGTATCAAATTCTTTGTTTTTCCTTCCCAGTCTTGGCCATTCCTCCCTGATAGTAAGGTAAGATTAATAAAATAATTGAATGTGCAACTTCAGCACAGCTGTAGTGGACCATTTTTTATTTACATACATATGCAAATGAAGTTGATATGTCATCAACTTCATCCTCCCAACAACAGGAAATAAGGATTTCAATTTTCCCTTCCTTTTTGTCTCCTTTCATCCCTTCTTTCATCCATACTCCCTCCATCTTAAATCCCTCCCATCACATTATAGACTCTTAGTTATACTGTGACATCCATGCAAGGATAGATAGTGAATCCTAACAAAAGAAGAAGATTCTCAACTGCCTCCTTGAGCTGGACATCTGGGTAGGGGACACTTGGGTTAATTACTTCATGATTTATAATACAAAATGCTTTGGTAGATGTTTGGATTTCATTGTGATATAGAGCAAAACAGCTTTTCTTGGCTTCCAATTTCTTCAGCAAGAAGAAATGCTTTGGTGGAAATTAGCACCAGATTACCCTTGCTTTTAATTACAGTGGTGTTTCTTAATTAGAAGAGCACTTGGGTGACATTCTCTAGGAATAATAGAATTTATTTTTATCTAAATAAAATGTAATGGAGGTAAATGCTATTAAACATTTAAGTGTTCCAGATTATCTGGAATTAAGTTTGCTGATGACATCCAAAAATATAATAGTTTAAATAAAGTGAGCAATATTTCTGTTAGGATCAACCACAATGCCAGAATAGTGTGTGAATCACTAAATTCTTCAGAATACTTCACCAAGCAAGACACTACCAAAAAGCAAGAAATGAAACCTGTGGTTCAATGTTAGACCCCAAATGGAGGTTATGAAATGAATGTGGAAAAATATGCAATCTCTGTTCACCATGCAACCGTCTTTATTGTTAAGATAAATAACTCAAGACCGGTGAGCATACCTAATACTCCTTCTTCTCCTATTTTCCCCACAAGAAACCTGTGAAGTGGGTTGGGTTGAGAGAGAGTGACTGGTGCAAAATCACCCAGTTTTCATGATTAAGGCAGCACTAGAATTCCAGTCTTCTAGTTTCTAGGCCAGCCACTAGACCAAACTGGCTATCCTCCTTTGGAAGTAACCCTACTTGGTTAGAGGCAGTGTTTTCCAATACATATATTTTCAAAGGCTGAAGGGAGACTTTGAAGCTGGATTAGTCCTTACTACTAGAGCAGCTCCAAATTATGAATCAGTGTTCCTGAATATCTTCCTGTGAAAAAAAACAGGGATGCCAGATTGAAAGCCAGAAGGCAGATAGATGCAAAAGAAGTTCATTGGAAATAAGAGCTTACTCAAGAGTAACTATCACTCCTGGGTAGAGCATTCTGAACTGAGCATTCTGAAATCCCACTGACTTTGACCAATTGATGGTGGTCTAATACTGATTGTTTGCTTTATGACAAATTAAAAATGTCTGGTAGAACCAAGGATAATGTCACATATCCCATGTTGAAATGGAAGAAATTATGCAATTTTTGTCAATTGCATCAGCATATAAATAACATGCCTGAAGAAGCCCATGGTGCTTGTGACTTTATTATTGCCATAGAGTTAAATTGGACCAGAGCAGAGGTGCTATTCAGCTGGTTCGCACCTATTCTGGCGAACCGGTAGCAAGAGTTTGGATCACCGAATCGGTAGCAACATCTAGCTGGCCACACCCCCAACTTGGTCACCTGGTTTCCGCTCACTCGCTTGCCCTGCTCACTGCCCCAGTTTAAAGGAGGATTGCTCCCTCGCCCTAACCATGCATTTTCAAGCAAGCACTTGAAAATACATGACCGTGGGCGAAGCAGCGCTCCGTTAACCTGCAAAACTGTTCCAAGGCTGGATTCTTCATGGACACTAGAAGTATTGCTTCCCCTTGTGAGTAAAGTGCCTGGAGCGAGAGGGAAAGAAGGCTGGGGGAGTTGGGGGGGGGAATCCAGCCATGGGGAAGTTTGCAGGAGCTGCAAATGCAAGTCTGTTTACCTGCAGCACTTCTCCAATGTTGGATTCACTTCCCCCTGTGAGTAAAGTGCCTGGAATGAGAGGGAAAGAACGCTGGGGGAGTGGGGGAGTCCAGCCATGGGGAAATTTGCAGGAGCTAGAAAGAAAGAAAGAAAGAAAGAAAGAAAGAAAGAAAGAAAGAAAGAAAGAAAGAAAGAAAGAAAGAAAGAAAGAAAGAAAGAAAGAAAGAAAGAAAGAAAGAAAGAAAGAAAGAAAGATAGGAAGAGAGTGTGTGTGTGGTGTGTGTGTGAGAGAGAAAGAGAAAAATAAAGGAAGGGAGAGAAAGACAGAAAGAGACAAAGAAAGAGAAAGAAAGAAAAAGAAATAGGAATGAAGGGAGAGAGAGAGAGAGAGAGAGAGAAAGAGAGAAAACTCTGTGCTATTATTTTTAATTGTTCCATTATTTATCATGTGTTAATATTTTACACTGTCTCTATACCTAGAGTGATTCTACTGCCTTTCTTTTGCCCAGGGCTACCACATATTTTTCAGGGTTTACATGCATTCAATGTCTATAGTCCAGAGCATAAATACATGTGTGTTTAACAGAGTTGAAAGGGAGTTTGGAGGTCTTCTAGTCCAAGCCCCTGCGCTCAGGCAGGAAAACTGAGGATGCCAAACTCTGAGTAGAGGTCCTGGGAAAGGTGTCAGAATAACACTTGGAAGGGACTTTTGGGGGAACCCTATACCATTTCAGAGAAATGGCTGTCCAGTCTTTTAAAAATTTCCAGTGATTGATCACCCAGAACTTCTGGGGACAAGCAGGTCCATTGGTTAATTGTTCTCACTGTCCGAAAGTTTCTTCTTAGTTTTAGGTTGCTTCTCTCTTTGTTCAGTTTCCATCCATTGCTTCTTGTTTTGCCTTCTGCTTCTTTGGAAAATACATTTTCCCCCTTTCTTTGTCGCAGCCCCTTAAAAGCCTGTTGCCTATCACACTCTTCAGTGAAGCACATGAGCCATTTTCTCCTTTCAGTGGTCCTTGAAAGTACATCTATAGTATGCAGATAATAAAGTCAAAAAATGGTGAACAACATTTTTACAGAACTATAGATAAGTTGAGGCTGGGTATGAAAAGGAATGGCTGGGAAGGGAAGGGCCAGGTGAGGCAGCCCTTGACATGAGTGACATTAAGTTGGCCACACCCACTCAGTCACATGACCACCAAGCCACACCCACCAAATAAGCCATGCCCACAGAATCGGTCGTAAAAGTTTTTGAATCCCAGCACTGGACCAGAGGACTACTTTTTCCTTTACAACTGAATCCTAAGAATTATTTATGAATTATTGTTTGGGTCCAGCTTCATTAGATTCATTAAATTCAGTGGGATTGTAAGCATTGCTGAGATTTGTTATATTCACAAATATGTATACACACACAAACACACACACACACACATATATATATAAAATGACATGACTGTTTTTTCACCCTTACAACCTTTGCAGCATTCCCATGGTCACATGAGATGCTATCTATCTATCTATCTATCTATCTATCTATCTATCTATCTATCTATCTATCTATCTATCTAGTATGTATGTATACATATACACATGTGTGTGTAGAAAGATAGATAGATAGATATAGATTATATATGTAGATATAGATTATTATATATTATATACACATATCAGAATGAAGAAATGAAGTAGCCAAAGCACTGCAGATTGAATTCACATAACACATTGTAAATTGATTATTTCTGTCTTAGAGCAGATAATAGAATTCTCATTATTGGAGGCAGGTAGAGAAACTGTTGATTTATTAAGATGTGTTTCCAACTTCATAGTTAAACTAAGACGGTTTTTTGTCTAAGGGAATAGCTTTCTTTCCAAGACACAGCTTAGCAATCTGTGTTGATCTGTGCAGAGTTTAAGCTTAATGGAAAATCAATGCTATTGATTAAATGGAATAAAAGATGCCCTGTATTAAAAAAAGCAATTATGAAATATAGTCATGTCTCAGCATTTTAATTATTTTCAGCTGATAAAAACCAGTGTGCATTTCCACTGAAAAACAAAATAATTAAAATTTAAGATGAATTTCTTACCAAAATTTTTTGCACAACTAATTTAAAAGTACTTCTGCATATGGTACTATCATCAAGATTATCACTTTTTTTTATCTTAGTCTCATGTCATGGGATTTTTTTTTCCTGGAGTGTCTTAACTGCAACTTTTTACATCCCAACCAACAAAACAAAGGAATAAATACTGTCCTCCATCAAAACAACACCATTTTAAAAAAGTTATTTGGAGTATAAAGTTCTTAAACCTAACTTTGTACATATTTGGGCTATTTGTAGTGATATTTACAGAGTGGGGTCAAAAAAATTCAAAAGTGCCTAAGCAGTGTTTGTGAATGTACTCTGAAAGATGAGCATTCTATCCCAGGCCAAACACATACAAGTGCACAAGAGGTGGCTGTAAACTTGACAGAGAAATTTTGTGAAGTAAATAAACAAGCAGCAAAGAAAATGTGATCCACACATATAGACACCATAGAAAAACAACCTCCTCAAAGCTTGCTTTAAAGGAAAACCCAGTCTAAAAGAGCAGGCATGAGACTAGTCAAGCAAAGTCCATGTCCAAACCTTGTAGAAGGTTTTTAGAAGGCCTATCAGCCAGTGGTGGATTCAATTTTTTTACTAATGGTTCTGTGGGTGTGGCTTGGTGGGCATGGTGAGGGAAGGATACCATAAAGTCTCCATTCCCACCCCACTCCAGGGGAAGGATACTGTATAATCTCCATTCCCACCCCACTCCATGGAAAGGATACTGCAAAATCCACATTCCCTCCCCACCCCACTAACCTGCTTTCCAGTTCCATTGTCCTGTGCAGGGAAACAAAAGAAGACCCAGCCAATCAGCTGGGACTTGAGAGGCGGGGAATAGATGGGGGCGGGGCTTGCATTATCCAAACTACTCAAAATTTCCACTACTGGTTCTCCAGAACTGGTCAGAACCTGCTGAATACCCCCTCTGCTATCAGCCAATCCAAATCCAGAATGAAAGTCACAAGGTTTCCAATCAGGAGTAAAGGCAAAGAGAATCTGGATAAATGAGTGTTTGTTGCCAATGAGAGGCTGAAGCTAACTGCTATTGTGAACTGAAGGAATCATAGTGTAGCTTATTTGGGAGGATAATTTGCCTTTTTTTGCAAGAAAACTTTCATGCTCTCTCTTTATATATTGTGAGCCTTTGCACTGTGAAGGGGTGACAGTTGAAATTCCTCATCTTCAGGGACCTGTAGCAGATGTGCCTTCTAGTTACCAGACAAGCCCACTTCCTCTGTCTGCAGATCTTCAGATAGAAGTTCATCCCTGCAACTGGATGTTCACTGTCATGAAGTCTGAGCTCCATTACAACAGGTTGGTGCTTCTCTAGATCAGTCCTTCTGAATTATCAGGTTTCAGTTAAATTCAAGGGTAGATAACATGAAGAAACTCTTCCAGATCCATCAAAGTTTTCCATTGGTGGTGCTAATTTGATTACTAAAAAGTCTACTGCTTTTAACAAGTTACTGCTGGGTTTCTCCTTTTACTTAGGAAAAATGGGTCTGGTTCTAGATCTAATAAGTTCCAGATGCTAACCAAGTGTGTTAATTTGCTTACCACCCCACCCTGAGGAAGAGAGATCTTTAAAAGAGCAATCTTTGAACTCCACATTGTATTGTCTTATACTCATTTTTGTGAACATTTGAGGGAGAAGACAAAGATCCTAATTCTGTGAAGCTTGAGTCAAATCCAATGGTAGTGAAACTGAGTAGTAAAAATCAAACTGGCAACTCTGGTAGGACTATATGTAAGAAAAAGCTACGAGTACTAGTGAATCATAAGCTGAATGTGAATAAGCAATGTGATACAACACCTCAAAAATGCAGAGGAGGGAGGAGCTGGTGTCACGATGATACGGCATGCGATCTTGGAGGTCTGAGATCTCTGCCGATATCTTTGCTCCTGGACGGTCCTATTGGATCTAAACTGTCCCGAAGAGACAGCGAAAGTGAAGAGCGCATCCTGTTGATCCCAGGGATACTGCAAAGTCCCTGGTAGATCCAGGAGAAGCTCTTCTTGCCAGAGGCAAAGAGGCAGCCATTAAAGCTGCTGAAGTTGGGACAGCTCTGAAATGGAAGAGAACAAAAAGAGAGAGTGTGCCGGTTTGGTGAGAACATTTTTTTTTATTCTAAGATCTGAAAGGACACCCTAAGGAAAAGAAAGAATCTGTAAAAGTTTTGACAGAAGTGATTAAGTGGCAATTTTAAACAGGAAGTCAAAGTAATGTTGTTTTTTTCTCAGTGCTGGATTTTCTATATATGATCTTGTATTTTGAAACTGGACTAGTTTTTTTCATTTATATCTATTTTCTTCTTCTTTTTGATTTTGTAATATTTTAGGCTAGAGGCTCCCTTTAGTTTTCATTTTTTCTTAAATATATTTTTCTTTTTTTATTAATTCTTATTATATCCTGCTCGGAAAAGGAGGGGGAAAGTGAGAGCAAAGAAACTTTGTAACACTGCCAACTAGAGGCTTGAAAATATTCTATTTCCCTGTGACCAGACAAAGCTGAGACAGAAAGAACTGAGACTCTTTTTCAAGGACATTGCTATTTGATAAGATAGAGGGAAGAGCATGGGAGAGTATTATTGCAGGTGCTCTTCTGGGTTTCTATCAACAGCTGGAGTCTGGTGTTGAAACGTAGGGGGGAAAAAGGTGATAAGTTTTTGGAGAAGAGAGTTATAATAAGAGCCTTGGATAATTAAACGAAGTGCAATGTGCCCTTTTTACTTTTTCTAAGTTGTGCTATCCCTCCTCACCAGCTTTATTGTATTTCTTTTTATCTTTTTTGTTTGTAATAACTATATGGGTTTTTGGCTTTGTTGGAGCTTGTCTTTGTTTTTCTTTTTTTCTTTGGAAGTCCAATCTCTACATTTGCTTTTTATTTTAAAGGGAAAGCCTTAAAAGCCTTTTTTCCCCCTTTCCTGGTATTTTTGTTTTTTTATCTACCTTTCTGGTTTATTTTTATGCACTTTTTTCTATTTGAGACCTTTCAATTGGATTAAGGTGTTGAAGAACCTGAAGAACCTTTTCCTTTTTTTTTTTTCTTAAGACTCTTTCTTCACCTAACTATTGATTGGATTAAGGTATACAAGAACCTGAAGAAATTTTGTCCTCCCTTTTATCATTATTATTGGGCTTCTTTTTTCTACTATTTTTATTTTGAACTATAATTGGTTACTTCATAACTGGATTAGGGTTTAGAAGAACCTGAAGATTTTGAATTGCTTAAAATGAATAGGAAATTTACAGCTCCTGGTTCTTCAACTTCTACTTCTTCCTCTCCATCATCTGGAGGACAACGTTCAATACAGACAATGTTAAAGCAAGAAAAAGAACAAGAAAAGAACATCTGCTAATTCCTTGCAGATGATTATGCAAGGAATTCAAAATATTCAAGAAAGATCAGAGAATATTGAAAAGAGAATAGAGAACATCGAACAGAGAACAGAGAACACTGAACAAAGAACAGAGAACATTGAACAAAGAACAGGGAAAACCGATGAAAAAGTGGAGAACATCCAACAAATGATGTTGAAGTATGATGAGAGATTACAAAAAATTGAAGAAGAAGGTAAACAAAGAGACAAGAAGATTGGAGATATTGATAATAGATTAATGGTGGTTGAAGAAGACAAAAGTGGTATGTTGAGATGGGAGACGGATAGATCAGAATTCTATCTTAGATTCCAAAACATAGAGGAAGAAAAAGGACAAAACCTAGCTGAGATAATGATAGAAATACTGGCTGAAGCTTTGGAAATAACTCGAGAAGATGATGGATGGAATAGATGAGGTTTATTGAGTTTTCACAAGATATGCGATGAGAAATAGCTTACCAAGAGAAGTTCACATTAGATTTACAAAGAAAGCCATTAAAATGCAAATATTGCAAGTGGCAAAAGAGAAAATTTTGAAATACAAAGACAAGGAGATTGTGGTCTTGAAACAAATACCCAGAAGAGTGAGAGAGATGAGAAGAGAATACCGATTCCTGACTAAAATGCTACTTTAAAAAGAGGTGAATTATAGTTGACTGATTCCAGAAGGTTTCATGTTCACATGGCAAGAACAGAGACATAGAATTGATTCAATTGAGAAAGAGGAATTATTTTATACAGAATTTTTTGGAAGGAAAGAGGAAGAGGCAGAAAAAGAGATCTCACTAATAGAATTTCAAGAGGACTGCTAAATGGCAACTGAAAAAGAAGAAGGCGCAGTAGGTGGAAAGGTAGAAGCCACAGAACAACATGAACTAAGATCTACGAGAGCTGCTAAACCTAACTATAAAATATAACCATGGAAGAGAAAAAATTGATTACAATTAATATAAATGGACTTAACTCAGCTGTTAAAAGAAGAAAACCTTTCATAAATTAGAGAAATTAAAATTTGATATAATTTGTCTACAAGAAGTACGTATTAAAAAACAATATGAACAATTGTTGGTACAGTCAAAATTAGGGAAAATATTTACTTCCTTGACACAACGTAAGAAAAGAGGAGTGGTTTTATATATTAAAGAGACCACCCCAGCAAAATTGATCTATACCGATGATGATGGAAGAATACTAATGGTGGAAAAAGGCCAGTGCAGTATTATGTGTCACTGATAAAAGCATTGTGTTCAGAATATTGTTACCAGTTCTGCGCACCATAAAATAAAATAGCATGGAGATTCAGAGGAGAGCTACCAGAAGGATAAGGATTTTGAAACTAAACCCTGTGAGACGTAACTGAATTAGAGAGACATGCCAAAGGAAAATCTAATGATAGATGTGATAACATGCAACATATATGTAAATGGATTCGTGTACAAAAAGGAATAGGAACATTCCCTGTTGTAACCAAGTTTGAGACAAGGACAAGATGATTGAAATTAAAAGAAGAGTTTCAGTCTGTAGAAGAAAAACAGGCAGAGTTACTGGGGTGGTGGCAGAGTTAAGAACATCATCAGTTTAGAGTTGTAGCATTATTACAAGTTCTCCAAGTCCAACCCTTCTAGAATTCTGTTGACATTTATATGGCATCAATTTAGTGTTGAACTTGAATCTTCTATGCTGCAGCCTAGTGAATGGTCCTGATTCTTTACACCTGATACAGTCTTAATATTAGAAAGAATTCCCAGATGATAATTGCTCTTAACCAGTGGAATAATTTCTATAGAATAGTTGAGGATTTCTTCTTGCTAGAGGTTTTCAATTCATATACACTCTGGACTCTGGATTTACAGACTTGTAAAAGTTCTTATCTCATTGGCTTTGGAGGTCCAGTGTTAGATTGTATATCTGGCATTATTGGATCAATAATATTGGGGAAACTTCAAGATAACTCTTTGGAATAACTCTTAAAATACCAGAACAGTTCCAGCATTTTTTCAAGGTCTGTAGATATACTATTATTATTATCTCAGATTCTAGATTCAATTTGCTTAGACAGTCCCACCTCATTTAATCCTGCTTGTTTATTTAGAGAAATGAGAGTGTTATTTGTGCTTACGTTTATAAATCTCCTGTGAGAATACATCCTTTTGTTTTTCTCTGCATGCTGTGTCTTAGAATTATGTATTGTTATATTACACAAGTTTGCCATTATTACACCGGTTATATTTCATCCTGAATTGGGGCATAAGCTTTCTAGAGCCTGAGGGATTAGAGGAAAGAAATAAAATTATTTAATAATAAATATTAAAAGCCTCCTACTTCTTGCTGTGGAATTTTCATCTTATCATCTGACTAATTCACAGTTTTATATTAGAAAGGTAGGCATTACTTTATCCCTTTAGTTCTGATTCAATACCCTGTGAAATCTCATACATCCAACTGAGCAGAATTGCTGGTAAGGATTATTTATTACAACTTCATTTAGGGATTTATTATTATTATTATTATTATCATTATTATTATTATTATCATTATTATCATTATTATCATTATTATCAGAAAACCAACAATATATCCAGTGCTTTTGATTTTATCATTTCTTTTAGCATCTCTTTCTGGATACAAGTGATTACAGTCTCATTGATTTCAATAAATCTATTCAGAGGATGACGGGATCCAAATACAACCCGTGGATTCCTTTTTATAGCTTTTTGTTATTGTCTAAAGTGCCTAAATTTGGCACCAATTTGTTTGATGACAATAGATGATCTAGCTAAACAATCGGTTATGACAGATTGTAAGTGTATATTTTTGTTGTGTTGATTTTGGAGGCTTCTATTGATCACCAAAACACTGGAAGTGGGTATTACTAAATCTTCTTATACTGTATATGAAATCAAAGCCACTTCCTAGCTAGAAGACTATGTCACCTTTTTCAGCACAGCTGTAATTTTGAACAGTCATTAAACAAATGGTTGTAAGTTGGGGAGTACCTGTGCTATATTTCATTTAGGCTGTTTTTAATGCAAAGTTAGAGATCCTAGAGGTACCCCAGACATATTCCAATAATTCCACTTTATCAATCGCTATGGGGGGTGGTATTATACTACTCACCTGTGGTCAAAGCAGAGTTCCTGATCCACTTTCTTTTTGTCTTTCCTCCACGCTCAGAGTAGACCTTGACAGTATTGGAGGATTAAGGTTCACTGTGCTCTTGAGATCTAAAGGAACCCACATCCAAATGACAGTAAGTGGAAATATTAAATTCTCCCCCCACCCCAGCTAGTTGAAACTCTCATCTCCCCCTTCCATTATTTTCATTTAAGAATTGCAAGAATGCATTTATTCTCCCATCGACTTTAGTCCTTGGCAATAAGGGTAATACTATATCCAATCCACAGTGCAGATGCAGCACTTACAAACCGAAATAGACACAACAATATGAGGTAATGTTTTGCTGAAATCAGCCATATGGTTTGTCTCAGGTTTTCTGCTCCAAAGTATGATGGTTTTCTTTCTCTCCCTGACTCCTTGTGCATCTGGGGATCTCTGCTGAATTTCTCCTGAAGGTAGTCTTCCGCCTCCTTCTCATACTGGAGTTCATGTCAAATGTTTACAGTCTATGTTCCAAATAGCATGAAATGTATCCAATGTAGCCAGTTGCTGTGACCTCTCCCCTCTCAGGGACCCCAACTCATCAACTGTTAAAAGTGACGTATTTAATTTTGTCAAATAAAAGAGTTGGTTCATGCGGCAGATCAATGATGGGATTCAATTTTTTTTATTACTGGTTCTGTGGGTGTGGCTCAATTTGTGGGTGTGGGTTGATGGTCATGTGACTGGGTGGGCATGGCTTGGTCACATGACCAGATGGGCATGGCTTTGTGGTCACATTACTGAATGGGCGTGGCTTTGTGGCCATGTGACTGGGTGGGCATGGCCAGGTGACCATGTGACTGGTAAACCAAATACAAGTGGTCCTCACTTAATGGCTGGTTGCTTAGCAACTGTTCTAATTTATGACTGATCTCCTCAGAGCTACTTGACTTGTTTTTGGAGTTTTGCCAGCCCTACACACAGACACAGACACAGACACAGACACACACACACTTCTAACCCTGCTATTCTATGATTCTGTAAGGTTCTGGTTTTGCATCCTTCCTTCCTCTCCTATTTTTTCTCTCTCCCTCCCTCCCTCCTATGTATTTATCTATCCATCCATAGATCTCGTTCACTTTCTCCTCCCTCCCTCTTTCTTTCTTTTTCTTTCTTTGTCCCTTCTTTCCATTTTTCCCTTTCTTTGTCTATCCCCTTTCTTCCTTTCGCTTCCTTTCATTTTTCTTTCTTTCTCTTTTCTCTTTCTTTTCTTTCTTGTCCCTCTCCCTTCTTCTCTCATTCCCTCTTTTTCTCTCTTTCCCTCTCTCCCTCCCCACTCCCTGTGTGTGTGTGTCTCTCTCTCTCTATGGGTCTCTCCCCTGCTCTGTATCTTTGTCGCTCTCTCTCTGCCCCTCTCCCTATCTTCCCCTTTCTCTCCTCCACTCTCTGTGTGTGTGTGTGTGTGTGTGTGTGTGTGTGTCTCAAAGCCGCAGCTGGACCAAGTGCTCTTCGCTACTTTCATTTCTTCTTTTTGGAATCAAGACTGGCTGAACAAGGATAGCCAGCCACACTGGAAGCGTTCCTCCGGGAGACCATCCTCCATCTCCTTTTCTTCCTTGGGTGTACATGCAATCCTCCCAGCCCTGCCATGGCTACCAGTCTGTCTTCCAAAAAGAAGAAATGGAAGTAGCGAAGAGCACCAAAGAAAGCCCAGCTGCAGCTTTGAGGGACACAGAGAGAGAGAGAGAGAGAGAGAGTAGAGGAGAGAGAGGGGAAGATAGGGACCTGGCTACTTTGCTATCCCTTGCTGCCGCCCTTATCTTCTCAGGCCAGGTGAGGGAGGGAAGGATGAGGGGAAGGACCAGCTGCTTCAGGCAAGGTGAAGAGGCATCGACCAAGCACAGGTGAGTAATAGCCTGGGAATGGTGGCTCCCGGCTCAGCCAGCCCAAGGGGCTGCTACAGGCATATCACGGCAAGCGGGGTGAGAAGCCCCGGGACATCCGCCCACCCACCTGCTGTCTGGCCAGGCTGGGCTGGGCCAGGCTGGAAGAGGCGTATCCACCAGGAGAAGAAAGAAAATGTGCTCTGGGAGGGCGTGCAGGCAGATGTCCCAGGGCTGCTGCACTTGCGCACATGCACACTGCATGTGTAGCAGCTGCACACACAGTGCATATGTAGGACATTTGCCCTGGGAATGCCCTGGGATATTCGCCCAAGCTGCGCCACGGCCACCACATGGTAGAGAAAGCTAGGAGAGTGATTGGGACAAGTGGGCGACCGGTTAACCGGGAGACCGGTTTGTGGGTGTGGCCAGCCAGGGGTCACCATCAGTTCTGTGATCCATGCCAAATCACCACTACCGGTTCACTCAAGGCGGTGCAAACCGGTTGAATACCACCTCTGGAGCAGATGAAGGAGATGAAATGAAAGAAGAAGCAGCTAGAGCAGGGGTGTAAAACGTCATCACAGCAACGTCACATGACGTATCAAGACTTTCCCTCTTCACTAAACTGAGCATGGGCATGGCCAGCATGTGACCCATCCAGCCCGCAGGCCAGAAATTTGACAACTCTGATCTAGAGCATCGCTGGCATTCTACAAAGAATGAACTCGGCCAAACATGATTTAGAGCCATTATTAAGTTATTTAACAAGAATAGCAAAGTATTAATATTTCTCTGCACTTATCCTTCTACAGAGCCACCCTGAAGCCCTATTTTGAGTGGCATGAGCCCTTTTGGGAAAGGAAATTTGGGGAGTATCTTACTTGGGTGTGTGGAAGAATTTGCTCAGTATTTGTTGGACACAGTCACTTTACTTTTTTTTTTCAAAAGGAAACAAATCTTTAACAGAAGTCTCATGAATAAAATATATTTTCTTGGTCTTGTCTTCTATTATAAAATTACCTCTCCACTTTTCTGCAGCTTCCTGCTTTCCCACATATAAGAAATCTCTTTTCACAGAGACCCTCCTATATCGGGAAGTAGGAACAGCCTGGGAGATTTAAAAGCATGATGAAATATGGGGGGGAAAGAAAGAAATAAAAACTGAACATTCTTCACTTCAACAGTAAAGAAAATGCAGAAATATTGCCTAAAGAACCCTCTTCTACAGTTGAAAATAACTTTTTTGGAAATTGGACAACAGTTTCCCTTAATGTGTTAGAAAAAAAATCTCAGTCTTAGAACTTGGAAGACTGATTCCAGTAACAGAGCAAAAAAAAAAAAATCAATGGTTTGACTTAGAGTCAGATAGTTTTATGTCTTCATTTAAATGCACTGAAACCATTAGATTGGATAAAATTACATTCTTTGCATAACTTAGTTTGCCTCCAGAATTTTGCTGAGGACTTAAAGGAAATCATACCCTTTTCTTTGTTTTTGATATATCCTGGTTTCAGTTTATTTTTATTTTGAAGATAAAAGGTAGAGTTGATATAGCAATAAGCAATTGGCATATAAATTGTGCCTTGTCTATAAAACAATTCCCCAGAATCATTCAAAAAAGTAAAAATGAGGCTGTGTCACTTACAAAAATTTTTTAGAAAGCTGAACTGGTTTCCCTTATCTGCTGAGGAAAATGAGCTTTGTGAAAACATGGTGCATAAATACATAAATAATCCATTCCCAAACTATTTCAAAGATAAATATCAGCTGCTAACCTCAATTCACTCAGACAACATCAGATAGAATGCTAAGGGGAATATGAGTTTTCCTCAAGCTAGAATGGATTTTGACAAAACATCTTTAACTGAACAACATCGCATTATAAGACAGTTTCTGACATGACTCCTATTTATGGATATTTCAGAGAGAACCAGACCCATTTAAACCCATCAGAATGGGCTGCTACTGGATATTTCTTGGCTACATATGATCAGAACATCTGCATGTACAAGAATTAGGAAAACAGGACAGTTACTGTATATTTCTCAATCCTGAATTACACCTTAGGTAAAACTCTGTGGAACTAGTGATAGAATATTGTATATGTCTCCATCCGACGAAGACCTTTCTAATAATTATTTTGAAGTCTGGATCAAATCTAACCGCTTGGCCACCTCCCATTATTCAACCTTGTCTTTTATACCTTAAAACCACAAAGCACATGACTTTCAGGATTCTGCTAACTCATCATAGCAACTGAGTCAGTCCCCCCTTTTTCCAACCACAATCTTACAGAGTTGTTCTCTTGCTAACCAGAATCTTGCAACGTTGTCCTTTTGCCATTTACTGCCAACACCTAGTTTCTTATTTCCCACGACTCCAGCTCCCCTCATTTCGGCATGTAGGAACTACGGTATAGGAAAGGAATAATCAGCTACCATTTCATCAGTAATCAGGCACATGCTGATTACAATTTTTCCTTTATACTTGCTTCAAGCAATTAATGTCAATATTGAACCCCTCTCAGCCCCACCCCCAAACTCTACAATGCTAGAAGGGCAGCAACAAATATTGAGGGTCCTCCCTTATTTTCCCCTCACACTTCTTAGATGAAGATGGCCTCTAATTTCATTAGTTATACTTGCCAAAGTGAGAGTTTACCAGCCCTATCAGAAAGAGATGAAGACAGGTGCCAAAGATTTGGCAAGTAGAGTATGAGACCTAAATACAAGATTCAGCTCAAGTAATATAGGGCCAGGGTTCCTGAATCATAATATCACAGAGTTGGAAGGTACTACAAGTAGTATCCGCTCCAACTATCTATGATGTGTAGTAAAATTAAATCATCAACAGATCAGCCTCTTCTTAAATCATCCAGAGATGGAAAACCCATAATCTCCATAGGTAGAATATGCTACCTCACAGACTAAAGAGGAGGGATGAGAGAGAAATAAGAAAAGTTAAACAACAAAATGAGTGACAGCTATTCTGTTTGTGGGGAAAATAGCTTTAAAATAAAATATTGTCTGGTTTTGTTAGTATCTTGTGGGTTTTGTGGAGAAAAGAGACTGTTTCATAACAGCGGTTATTCAAACTTTTATATATTGTGTCCTTGTCTGATTCTTTTTTCTCTCTGATTCATTGGTAGACATGACAGCCTAGAGTTACATTATTTATTTCCTGATTCCAGCAGTTGGCTTCAGTCTACCCTTCGTACTTATGATCCTTGTAGCCTATAGACCACATGATTTTAATGCACTTGATAGATGTAGCATTTTATATACATGGTGAAATTTGGAAAGTGTATAATAATTTTTATATTATCTCTAGGTTATGTTCTTGAAAATAAAAGTTTGTTGGGAAAAATATTATGATTGGAAAAACAAAAATTCTGATACTGGAACAAGTTGTGTGTGTGTGTGTGTGCGTGTGTACATCTAGGCCTTACGTTTTTCACTGTAATTTTTGCCATGGATGTAAGTTAAAAAGTTAGTTTGGCGTCTTTTTTTCCCACCATTTGTCTTGTCCATGTCCTCCTCTACCTGTGTAGATATTTAGTTACCATGTCCACGCTTTCATTCAATACTAATGGAGGACATTTCTCTAAGAGGTATTATGAACTGGGCTTCCCATAATATCATTTCTGTTGGGATTTTAACACTGTAGGTTATCAAACAGGATCAATGAGGAAAGGTGAAGCACGAGGTCAGAGAGAGGCAAGAAAATGGATGGGGTCAAGAAATGATTCCCTTTACAGAGCTGCAGCCTGAGGAGCGGAAAAAGAAAAATAGAGACTCCTGCCACCCCACAGAAACAGAGACGTGTTTATGCTTTATGCCACAGCAAAGAGGGAGAGAAATTTGCAAGATGTATCATTCAGTATATACTCATCCACATAAGCAGATCAAGTGCAGATCTGCACATATATTTTGCCTAGGCACATCTTCACTTGATAATGTAGAATAAAATAGAAAGTTTCTGGTTTGAAGGGGGCAAATGAAGAAAGGAGAGAGGTGAGGAGAATCAGCTTTTGTATTTAAAGTTATGGTTCTTTTTCATAGAATTATGATAGTTTATCTTAGATGGAATCTCCAAATGTGGGTGAGGAAAGGAAATTGAAGCTCCCTATAAACAGTTCTTTGGCTAGAGTTTTTTAGCTCAATCAGCATGGATTTAGACCAGAGGTGGTATTCAGCAGATTCTGACCAGTTCTGGAGAACCAATAGTGGAAATTTGAGTAGTTTGGAGAACCAGCAAATGCCCCCTCTGACTGGCCCCGCCCCCATCTATTCTCTGCCTCCCGAGTCCCAGCTGATCGGCTGGGTCTTCTTTTGTTGCCCTGTACTGGAGAACAGAGCTGAGAAGCAGGTTAGTGGGGTGGGGAGGGAATGGGGATTTTGCAGTAACCTTTCCCTGCCACGGCCACAGAACCAGTAGTAAAAAAATTTGAGCCCTACCATTGATTTAGACTCCCTGATTCCAAGAAACCACACTTCTTCAGGAGCTGAGGACTTAGCCCAGTAGTGTCAAACTGGATTTCTTCAAGGGTCAGATCTGCAGGCCAGCAGCAAGAGGATGGCAGGGCGGGGGGGGGCAAGATGGATTCCTCCTGCAGCACCCTACTGGCCAAATCAAGGTACAGGGGTCCGTGAGCAGCCTCTCCTTACTTACCCCATGGCCTCTGCAGCACTCTGCCAGCCAAAAATGGGCCACATGGCCCATATTTAGGCCATTTTGGGGCTGTTTTCAGCCTGGTTTTTGGCCATTTTCAGCCCACTTTTGACCAGCAGAGTGCTGCAGGAGGCCAAGGAGGGTAAACATGAGATGTGGAGGGCCACACGTGGCCCATTTTAGCCACAGAGGCACTCCGGGCCAGTCCCTTGATATCTCCAGGCCGGCCCCGTGGGCCGGATTTATGCACTCTGCCGGCTGGATCCACCCCATGGGGCCTTGAGTTTGACATCCCTGACTTAGCCCTTTCTGAAGGATGGCCATTGATATATTCTTTTGTTCAATTCTGGATCGAACTGATCAGATGAAGCCAACTTAGTAGGGGCGCTTCAGGAATTCAGGTTGTTTCTATTTTCAAAATCTAAGAAAACATTGGACTCAAAAAGTTATACTGGATGTGTGTAAGGCCTAGCAACCTTCTAGGGGCTATAATGGTAACTCTAGCACAATAGAGGATTCCAACAGGACTGTTCTATCCACTGACTGGACATTTGCTCTTTTGGAGATATAACTCTTCTCAAGCAAGTCAACCAAATAACCAAGCAAGATCATACCTCAGTCAATTCCACAGGACCTGCCAGAGTCAACACTCAGCAAATCTGAGCAACTTTATCCAACAGAAGTGTAGAATAGTCTTCACAGTAATACTGTGGTTGCTCACCCAGTCCCGTCCTACAAAGGAAAAAAAATGAGTTAAATAATAAAATAACTGATATATACTCTACTTGTGGGGAAAATAATTTTAAAATGAAATATTGTCTGGCTTTTTGAATGTCTTAAGGGTTTTGTGGGGAATAGACACTGTTTCATAAGAGTGATTATTCGAACGTTTATATATTGTGACCTTGTCTGCTTCTTTCTGTCCCTCATCCATTGACAGACTTGACAGACAAGATTTACATTATTTATTTCCTGATTCCAACAACTGACTTCAGTCTAATCTTCAAATGTATGATCATTGTAGTCTATAGATCACATGACTCTTCATACATTTCATGTATGTATCACTTCATAAACTTCATGTAATTTGGAAAGAGTATAATCAATTCTATATTTTATCTAGGTTATGTTCCTGAAAATAAAGTTTTGTTGGAAAAAGATTATGATTCCACTATCTTTCTAATACAGAATACTAATTTCATGCACATACATATAAGCCTAAATATACAGTATTTTAAAAGTGTTTTCATTGTAATTTTTTTTAATCTGGTAATTTGAAACAAACCTGCTGAGCAGCTATCTGCAGATGCAATTAAGAGAAGAAAAATAAGCACATTTCACAGCATTTAGAGCCATGAGGTAAGGCTTACCTGTGTTTGGTTAGTTTTTGTCTTCCTTCAGCAGTACCATAAACATTGAACCAAACTGATGATATACATTTTGGAGGGAGAAAATCAAGTAACAGAGGAAATGAGGAAATCTCTCAGGGACCTTTTGAAGATCAGGAAGGATCAACTCCCTGCCAAAGGAGACCACAAAAGAATAGAAAATTATGTATCAGAAAATAGCAACTTCAGGTGGAGCATTTTCGATCCAACAGTAAAACATGCTGAAGGATATAACTGAGACTTTCCCAAAAAATATTTAAAATACATCAAGAATAAGACAGAAAACAGAAGCCTCTTTCCCAATGGAAGGAAAGAACTGAGAAACAGCAAGACAGGAATCACTGCAGCCTATTAATTAGAAAGCCTGAAAGGAAACCATGGGCTGTGTATTCCCCAAGGGCTCTATCAAACCAAAGGAACACCGCAAAAAATGTTTGCAAGAAAGGAGAGAGGGAGGAAAAGAAGGAAACCAACTAGTTCCAAATCCAGCTCCAACTTTTAATACCTCTTGAAAGAAGACCCTTTTGTAACCTCAGTGGAGAATGTAGTTGTCTCTTAAAATTGGGATTGAATGTTGTTTGTGAGGTTGTAAATAAGGAAGGCCAATTTTTGTCCGACTCTCCTTTTTATAAGAGATGATCAGGCTGAGCCCAAGGGAGGGGTCAAGCACATCATCAGTTTAGATGTCAGTCCTGCAGCCATTTTGGGAGCATCTTCTGGACTGCCACAGCAAGGCTGGTTGGAGCTGTGGGAACATGAGGTAGAGATAGCTGGGGATGTGTAGCCAAAAACACATTCTTTCCTGTGAGAGTCAAGGATACTCTACCATGTGTTGGAGAAACATAGACCAAATCCAGCCAGGATTGGGGCTGCAACCTGATTGGACCATGTGATGGACATGTGACCTCGGGGAAAAAACTTTGGGGTGGGGAAAACCTCAAACCTCAGAGTTGGGTTTTCCCCAGATATGTCAATATGACATGCCAAATAAATCTATACTTTGAAAATATGCCTGCCTTGGAGTTTTGATTCCGTTGAGAATGTTAACTGGAACCCTGACAGTAGAGTCCTTTTGTGCCCACAAGAGATCTAAATTCAGCCCTCTTTGAATTCTGTTGACTCTATCTACCTTATCTCTTATTTACCCTAGTAAACCCGATTCTTGTTTAAAGGTATCATGGAATAAACCTGTATTCATTTTGAATTAGTTCTGGATTTTTTTATGCTGGCAATTTTTAAATGAATGAACCAATTCAGTCCTTCCTAAACTAAGAGGTGGAAGAAAAATAATTCACGTTGACTTCAGCTCTTGCTAATTTTGTAGAAACCTCCCCAGACTCCCATTGACAAGCATTAACATTATGGAAGTGGATTACCAATTCCTTCTTCAAGGTTGTTTTTCTGAAGTCTTTGGATTGAAAACTTCTCTGACCTTTTCAACTCACTTTTCTATTCTAAATGCACCCCAGAGAGAAAATTGCATGCAGAAGCATTTATATCAACATCTTGTATAAAATAAACTGACTCCTTGTAATTTCAGGTTAGAGAAAACTGTAAATGAGAAACTTACAGAAAAAAAATTAGGTTAGAGAAAACTGTAAATGAAAATAAACAGCTTGGGTACATTTTTTAAATTTTAATTTACAAACGGAAGCAATCAGAAACTAATTTATCAATTATTTACTCTGGGTTGCAAAAGTTGCCATGTGAAAACAAGTGGGGGGTAGTTTTTTTTATACAACTGTTCATGACTGTAAATTAGTATTGTTTTATTTTTTATTTTTTATATTTATTTTTTATTTGTTTTATGTTGGAATCCTGCATTCTCTGTTTCAGAAAAGGATTTAAAGTGATAAAAACAACTTAGCCCTTAGAAAGAGATTTGCATATTTTGGTAATCCCATTCCTTGCTTACTAAGGAATTAATTATCCACCAGTCTTGTCCATCATAACACTATTTTTTTTTTAAAAAAAAACAAATTTTATTGATTTTCAAAGACAATACACAAACAAACAAAACATAAAACATAAAAACATAAAACATCTTTTCTGAAAGCTGCTTGATCCTGGGTTACATCTCTTCGTACAGACACAAATTCAAATTCATGTTCATTTTATATACCATTCCATATCTTATTAACATTTTCCATTTTCTATATAGCTTCTCACCTCTTTTAACTCTCTTAGTTTTATTTTATTTATCTCATCTCAGTTCAGATCATAATATTTATTATTCTTTGTCTGTTCTGTTTCCAGCTATCTATTTCTCTTTTCTCTTTAAACAAAACTTCTCCTGTACACTGATTGGAGTGTGACACCTTTGACTCTTTCCCCTAAATTTATAATACTTTATATAATACATGACTTCCATTGGGATTCTGTTTAGTACATTCTAAAATTACACATTATATTTAATAAGAAGAAAAAAATTATAAGTATATAATATAATTAAAACAACTATCAATGCCAATACAAATCTAATCATTGATATTAATATTCATTTATATCTTAAACATTTTACACATCTCTTTTCAATTAAATATCATACTTTTATGGGAACACTTATACCTTCCATAGTTATTTCCCCCCCCCACATCACATATTTTAAATCATTGTATATAATTATTGTATCATTAAAATGTTCCCATTTCCTCCTACTTCAATTCTCTCATTTATTTCATTGCCTTCTTTCTATTCACAAAAATTTCACTAAGTTACACTAAATATTTTATCATGTGCTGGCTACACCTAGCCTAGCTCTGCAAATGGGAAAAACAGCATGAAATGTCACATGACGGCAATGTGATGCCACTAGCTTGACACATATGTGTTCTTGAGGATTACTCATGTGTGGAAAAAAGAGGCAGCTCTATTAAAGCTCTATTAAAAATGTGAATGCTTTAATGAGCTGACTTAAAAACAGCTGTTTCTTTAAGTGGTTCTTACAGAAACTCGAAAGCAGGGTGGGATATGACAAGGTTAACTACTGGCTTGGGATTTACGAGCTTCCCTGCATGCTGTGAGCCGCGTGCCTGTAAATCATCATCAGCATGCTATGTGCAGAGATGCAGTCTTTGAAACAGCCCTCTTTTCCTGCTTTTTTTTAATTGCAGCTGTGCCTTGTTCGGCAGCTGAAGTTGAAAAGTCAGGAAATAAAGATCAGGTAAGAGTGGGTGGGCAAAAACATCAGCAGACATAGAACCGGTTCTATGTCTGCTGCTCTTCAGAGCTACCGGTTTTACAGAGGTGGACAGAACCGGTAGAAACCCACCCCTGCTCGAAAGCAAGATGTGGCTATTTTAAAGATATGTTGTACGTACACTTTTAGTGCTCTGAAGTCTTTTTCCAATGCATACACCGCTGTAGTGTGTGGAATATCCCTAAATAGCAGAGCAATTGGGATTTTCAGAAACAACATTCCTCGGTCTATCTCAAAGTATCCACATGTGTTATCTTTTTTTCTGCTGCATGTATAGACTCAATTCATTTACCAGTGAAATCAAAGGCACTAATTCCCAAGTAATAATTGGCTGTGTGTGCATATTTAGAGCTGTGATAAGATTCACAGGTAGTCCTCAATTTACCATATGCTTGAGCCTGCCCATTTTTGGTTGTAATATAACCATGATAATCATAAAGCAGCTGACTCAGGTGTCCAAGCCAATTTTCCAACCTTTTGTATAGTGGTCATTAAGCAAATCACCATCATCCATTGTTAAGTGAACCTGTGGCCCTTAAGGGAACTCATTGCTCCCTATGTGGCATTTTTGGCCAAAAGCTAGAAATAAATGCCAGTTTTCAGAAAAACAGTATAACTTGCATTCATGTGACCATAAACAACCATAAATGTGGGCCAGTTGCCAAGCAACCAAAATGTGATCACATGGCCATGGGGGGGAGTGGCCACTGGAACTTTGGAGCCAGGTCACAAGTACCTCTGGGGGAGGGTGGAATCACTAATAACTTCGATCAGTTACTAAATGTTTGGTCATAAGTCAGACTCAGGGCCCACCTGTAAAGCTTTCTTTCTATGAATTTACAGTATTATCTATATACCAGCCAGTATAAATACACAGTCTTTTTTTACTAGCATATCTTTTTTTGTTTTTGTTTTTATGTATCCCTTATACTTAAATCAGTTTTCATTCCCTTTTCATATAGGCTAAATTGTTCAATTATATAATCCTTCAGTTTTTCCGGGCCCTGAAATATCACATTTATTTAATAAAAACAGCTTGAATTTACTCTACCTGTAGCAGCAAGCAGTTTTCACTTTCCTAAAGACAGATTAGAGTTGACTGCCCACTCTATTTTTTTTAATAACTATTATACTACAACTGCACAAGTTTACAAATCAGAATTGAATTACCAAACTGAGAGAAATAACCATTATTCCTGAGGGAGCTGTGCAGGTTCTTGACTTGCTTTCTTTTAAGGGAAAGTTTTAAGAATTAGCAATAAATATGATCAGCTATAGCTAAAAAATGATGCTGACTTATTATTTTGCAAAAATCTTCAGGGGCCTCATAAAAAACAAATTTGGTAACTGATCCTTTTGGAGGTAATATATATGTATGTATGTGACTGTGTTGTGATACATGGCACCTTTTTGGAATCACTGGATTATAATTTAATAATAATAATTAATAATAATTAACACAATTATTTTTCTGGTTGAAAAATAAAAGACCATGAAGTTAAAATTTGTCAAAAGTACACTCTAACAAAACAAGGATAAAAGTTATGACATCTTAAGGAAACTTAAACTCCCTTTTTTTCAACTCCTACTGGGAATACTACTCCAAATGCTCCAAGATTAACATATCAGAGTTGCAAAATTCCAAATGACCACTAGGTGGGAGCAAACTAAAATACTTTGCTGCTCTCTAGAGATCTTTTAGAGATTTACAGCTCAGATCTAGTAACCCTAAACAGTTCCTTCACATTTATCTCTTAATAATACATTAGCAATGCCTTTAAATAGGTCTTGATCATACCTGCAAAATTTAGATGACTCCTACTGTATATAGAAGGAAAAAAAAGACAACTCTAAATTTTGGCTGCCATCTAGGGAGCCTACAGATTTTTACAGCACGGATCAGTGATTCATTAAATAACTAGTCTCATCCTGTTGGATTGTGGCCAAAAGTCATTCTTTAATAAAGAATTTTTAAGAAGCTGCTTTTAGATCACTTTACAGTGAAGAATAATCATCTACTTTTGGTCTGAGCTGAATTGGAAGTGTCACTTCAGGGTTTAAGACATTTCTTCATTGAGCATTAGGAGAGACATTCACACTTCTACTTTTTCATTATTATTCCTATCACTTTCCCATATCTTTGCCTTTTCCATGTCACAGTGGAAACTGTGGAAACTGTGACACTATGTTCTTTCTCAACAGCTGAGAAGAATCTGAATTTATTTCCTTTTCTTTTCCCACATTATAATGGCCTTTGTAGGAAGGTTGGCCTCTTGTGCAAATATTACAATTCACCGCAGCTACATTGTTTCTGTGCAATTATAATATAAAATTAATGTATGAAGGCAATCAAATTTACACATATTTAATGAGAGGGGAAATGTAAAATGCCCCCAAAGAAAAATACATAAGTGGGTACGTGAAAGGAAAAGAAAGTCTTAAGCTGCCTCTTCTACATCAGTTTTGCTGCAAAAAAATAATAATAATGTTCCAGCTGTTTATATTAGCTAAGCCAAAATGGGAGAGGGGAGTAGGGATAGACTTTAATATGATAGACTTGCAGGGCCAGCACCAAGGAGGCTTATTTCAATTTCATTGTACACATGTTGTGCATTGACAATAAAAGTTTGTTTGATTTGATAGATTGATAGGCATTTTATTAAGTTTTAAAAATATTGCCATAAACATTTCTCGAGGGAAGAAGCAGAAAATGATAAAAGTTTCCCCTTTCCATTTGTGTTTGATGCATTGTCCAAAGACACTTCTGTGGTCATGTGGCCACCATGACTATATGCACGGAAGGCTGTTACCATTACACCACAGTGTTATCTATTTATCTACTTGCATTTGCATGCTCTTGAACTGCTAAGTAAGTAAGAGCTGGATAGCAAAATAGGCTGGCATACAAACATGACATACATATAGCAGGCTTACAAATAAATAAATGAAATACTTATGTAACTTTTGGGGTTGGCGATCTTCAAGTAAGTCTTGATGCCTGCCAATATTCATGCAGTTTTCTCAGCCCACGTTTTCATTGCGGTTTGCCATGGCCTTCTTCCTGGCCCTAAGTCAGCTATGCTTAAGGCAGAACTATATTCTAAGACTCCAGTTCATAATCCAGTGCCTTTAACTTCTGCACCCAACTGTCTCTTGCATACCCTGTAAAAAACAATATCTCATTTACAGAAATAAAAATATAAATGGTAAATGATTGAAATATGGCTTGTGGGGAGGTTGCTACTATACAAAGCTGCAATTTGGGACAAGACATAATTGGATGGATGGATGGATTGAAGGATGATTCTTTGGCTTAGTTTAAAATGTGAAGCCCTTCAGCTTTGATTTGTTAACCATCATTTTTTCTTGGAATAAATTCTCATATACTCAAAATCTGAAACAAATCATTACAGGTAGTCCTCAACTTAAACCAGTTCATTTAATCACCATTCAAAGTTGCAACATCACTGATAAAAAAAATGACTTATGACCATTTTTCACAGTTACAACTTTTGTAGTGTCCCCAGGATCATGTAATTAAAAGTCAGATGCTTGGCAATTGGTTCATGCTTATGACTGTTGCTGTTATGTGATCCCTGTTTGCAAGCGAAGTCAATGAGAAAGCCAGATCCACTTAACAACCGGGTTTCTAACTTATCAACTTCAGTAATTCACTTAACAACTGTGGCAAGAAAAGTTGTAACTTGGAGCAAAACTCGCTTAACAATAGAAATTGTGGTTGTAAGTCAAAGACTATCTGTACATAGATCAGCATTATCTATGGATTATGCATAAGAACACATGCAAGCAGCACAAATGATATTAGGGATACTGTGCAGGTGATTTGGGATTGGTTCATAGAGCTCCAAAATGAGTCCTGTGCATGCAAATAGCATTGTACTGATATCCAATCTCATGGCCCATGATATATCTCATTGGTTGCAAACCAGATCCTTGGCCTGTTGATTTACTAGTTTGCTACTTCTTTGTACTATCTGTCATAGCCTGTTGAATTATTATTGGGAAGCCAAGGTAGCCTCCAAGTCTAATATTTCTGCTTAAAACTGTCAGCTTTATATAATTAAATGGCCCAGCAAAATCTCTCAGTTAACCTGAAAAGAAATTCATTTTCTCTTATCTTTCAGTATAATAATTTGCATGTCTAGTTCAAATCAGCAGTTGAATCAAGCTTCATGTATCATTGCTTAAAAATAAATAAGTGTGACTACTTTCTTAAATCTGCACTGAATAAGAGAGATGGTCTGTAAGTTATCTTTGGAAGATAGGAGGAGGAGGAGGAGGAGGAGGAGGAGGAGGAGGAGGAGGAGGAGGGGAGGAGAGGAGGAGGAGGAGGAGGAGGAGGAGGAGGAGGAGGAGGAGGGAGGAGGAGGACAGAAAACAGAAAACCAAAACAGAAAAATTGGGAAAACATGGTTTATTTTTGTCCTGCAGCAATGAACTGCCCCCATCCTTCTATATTTAAGAGAGGTCATTAATCAAAACTCAGTTCTTTGAGTTATTCTTATTTTCCACTTGTGAAAATCTAACCCAAATTTATTTCAGTCCCACAAAATGCCTTCTGCATTACAACTTAATGACTCTTTAACTAAATCTAGAGTGTTATCCTCTTCCTTGCCAGCTCTAAGTATCTGTTCCTCAAATTGATCAAACTTTCTTAACTGGATAGTTTCTTTGACTATTACAATGCCCATTCTTTATTACTTCATATTACCAGATGATGACAATGGCTTAACAACAGTCAAAGATACTGAGGTGGCAGTCTTAGGAATACAAACTATCCCATAGAAAGTAGGAAAGAAGCAGGGATATAACCAACTCAAGGTATTTTTAAGAAAGTTCATCACAGATTTATTTTACCTCAGAAAGCTAGCATCGGTTAAAGTAGACCCTTCATAAACTGCAAGACAACTGTAGAGTTCTTCCGAGTCCATCATTTTCAGGAAAGAAACTCCATGGAAATCAAACTATAGGGGACACTTGTGTATAAATGGATTGCATTTGCATGGCAAAAACATGCATATTCAGGAAAAATGAACAGAAACAAAAGATACAGAAAAAGATCATGAAGATACAGTATAACAGAGAGGACAAATCTTCGAGTTGTTCAGTTGTGGGAAGTAATTGCATAGCGTTGGTTAATTAGTACTGTAGTTTAAAAATGCAAACTACAGCGGAGAAGCAGAGACTAGTTTTAAAGGTATTAAAGGTAAAGCAAGGGGAGAGGGAGAGGGAGGGAGGGGGAGAGAGAGACAGAGATTATGCACAAGGCTGAGCATTAGTTTTGCAGCCTCAGCCCTGTTTAGTAACAAGACATTGATTTCTAATAAGTTCCTGTTTGCTTTAACCACTTATTCTGTGTCAGAGCTAAAAGGATTGTACTGGGTTAACCATTTCCTTTGAAAAATAGTTTGAATAATGCTAAAGGTTTATCTGTTTATCATTCACAACCAAGAAATGCATTTTCCAATATTTTATTGGATTTCCCAGGAATGGGGATGAAAATTGATCCATTATGCCCATCAGTCTAAAAGGATGCATTGCATTGTTGCGAGATTTATTTACCAGAAAAAAACTGTAAACTGGGAAGTATTCAGCAGAATTCTTTCACAATCCAATTCCCAAGCCACAGTTTAAGGGAGAAGGAAACGCATGAGCTATGCCGATGTTCCAGAGGTCAAGAACAGAAGCTGAATAAAAGTTAACTCTATAAGCTGAAATAAAATGTATAAAGAAAAATTGTTCCAAGAAAGATGGAAGGATGACAGTAGAAACCTCTTCTTCAGCCCAGCTATTTTTGGCTGGTAAGACTCTGGAAGCAGAACACACAAGTGGATAATGGTTTACTGATTTAATTCATTTTTTATTTAGTTCATATGGTGTAACAGAATACAGTGTTAATCTGTTTTTATTTTGGCTACTACTGCTTGCTGGGAGATTCTTGTGAGGTCCAGCAGCCAGAATATGTTACTTAGCCATGACAAAGTCACATTGCCTGAGGTGCTTTACGAGGAGGCCGGTCTATATGGCATCCGTTGTTCTGGATTCACACAATACTTGTAAACCATTAACAGCTGCACTATCAAAAATTCTAAGCCACAGATTGATTTTAGAACCACTTGTTTCTTAAAAAGAATATCTATCTATCTATCTATCTATCTATCTATCTATCTATCTATCTATCTATCTATCTATCTATCTATCTAAGTGGTGTGGTAGCCTAGAGGTGGAGCTCTTGCCTCGCAATCAGAGTTTGATCCTAGGTAGAGGCAGATATTTCTCTCTTTGGGACCACTGAGAATATATCTGCTGAAAAAAGTTCCACATTGGCAACAGGAAGGGCATCCGGCCAGTAAACAATGCATTCCATTCAGTTGCCCAGACTCCACCCTGCAAGGGATTATGGGATTGTTAAAAGAGGATATTCAATCTATCTATTTGTTTTCTTTCTTTCTATCTATCATCTCTCTATCATCTCTCTATTAAATGTATTGGCTGAACATCTTACCACAGGGTAACTCTGGGCAGCTTATAATTGCATAAAATGTAAAACATAAAAAGTTAAAGACAAACTTTAAAACCAAAAACATTCATGGGGAGTGTGGTGGCAGAGAGGAGAGAGGAGGAAGGAATCTGTTATTTTTCACTAGAATTTCCTGAAAACCCTTTAAAGTTCTTTTTTCCACTGAGGCTAGAAATCAATTAGGGTGTCCCTGTCAAATGTCCAAAATGTTCTGAAACCCGTTTATTGCAGATATTTAATCCAAACTCGGCTCTCAAAGTGATTTTGTGAGTCTATGAGCTAAAGAACAAATCCTACAAAAACCCAAATTAAATCTGACTGTCAAGAGGACGTTTTTTGTATAGATCAGCACCTCTAAGGGCTGCGTTTCTAAGACATCACTTCTGTAAAAGCAAAAAAAAAGGGGGGTGCTTTCAATTCGCATTTTTTTTTGTAAACTGCCAAAATGAAGAAGATAGAAGGAAAGTCAATGGAGAGGTGTGACTGAGTGGTCCACTTCTTAATGACCAAAAGGTGACATAGTGAGGGCTCTCTAATCATGGCATTGAGAGGAAGTCCTTCACTTTTGGTAACAGCCATCAGATTTTTCTCTTAAAGAACAAATAATATAGAAAGTTCCCTCTTTTTTAAAAAAAAAAAAACAGAATTAACAGAGGCTCAGTTTCAATTCCTACTTCCAAATTTACTAGGTTATTTGCCAAATTTATTTTTTAAATTTATTTAGTTAAAATTTATCTATTTATTTACTTCCCACCTTTAATATTTTGATAAATAACTTGGGGGTGGCTGATTATAAGGCGAGGAGAGAGAGAGAGAGACAGAGACAGAGAGGGGGAGAGAGAGAGAAAGAGAGAGAGACTGGTCCAAAGTCACCTAGCCAGCTTTCATGTCTAGAGTAAGACTAGAATTCACAATCTCCTGGTTTACTCTGTATGCAAAAGTAGTGAAAAAGTGTGTGTGTGTGTGTGTGTGTGTCTGTGTGTATAGCTTCACAGGAAGGATAACTAAGCCTGCAAATGACATATACAGTTACTTGAACAAAAGCAGCACCATTTCAGATGCTTCTTTCTTTTTTTCTTTTCTTTTTTAAAAAAAAGGAAACCAAGAAGGTAAGACTTTGAACTAGGTGGCCTCTGACTCAGGCCAGACTGAATCAAGATATTTTCCAAAGACACTGAATTGGAGCCAGACCAAAATATTCTGGCTGGTGCACAGCTTTAATTTGAGACAAAGCAATGGGTAGGCAATCAACCCACATAAGGAACTTTATGGGTGGATCAAGGCAGATTCAGGTAGCAATGCCTTCTAATATCTTGTGCTCTTCTACTTCTTTCCTCTTAACACATTCACTCTCCCTCTTTCTTCTTCTTTTTCTTTCTCTCTCTCATGCACACCAATTATGGAGAGAAAGATGGAGGACTTTTATTTTGATAGAACCAGAAGCAGACCTTAATCAGTGGTACCTCATCCCTTCCTTCCTTCCTTCCTTCCTTCCTTCCTTCCTTCCTTCCTTCCTTCCTCCTTCCTTCCTTCCTTCCTTCCTTCCTTTCTTCCTTTCCTGCCTGACTTCCTTCAAAATCCCACTCCCTCCCCATCCCACTGACCTGTTTTCTAGCGCTGTTCTCCTGTGCAGGGCAACAAAAGAAGATCCAGGTGATCAGCAGGGGATGATCAGGCATAGATGGGGGCAGGGCCAGTCAGAGGTGGTATTTGCCGGTTCTCCGAACTACTCAAACTTTTTGCTACCAATTCTCCAGAACTGGTCAGAACCTGCTGAATACCACCTCTACTTCCTTCCTTCCTTTCCTTCCTTCCTTTCTCTCTCTCTTTCTCTTATACACACATACAAAATGAGAGGGGTGGAAAGGGTTGCTATACTAAACTCAGTCCCACAGGGGAAATAACCTGGAGTTCATCATCGGGACATATCCTTCAAAGAGAAGTCTTGTCTCTGTCATGATGGATTGGCATTGCTTCTCGGTTACTAGATTTTACCTTAAAAGTGAATGCAACGAGGCAGTTGCCCTTCAGGTCAGAATTAAGTTCCAACTATCTAGATTTAATCCCCCTTCTTTTGAAAACAGTGTTTAAAAAGGAACTGGGTGCTGCACAATAGATGCCTGTAGATCGTCCTTGCTCCAAAGCAAGAGGGAGAAAAATAGTGGCACAATAAGTGGTTGAAAGCTTTATGGCATTCAGAGTAACGTAGAAAACATGCCAGAATCAATTTAATTGCCTTGTGTTTAAATATACAGGAAAGTGTAGGTGCATTTTCATATGTCCCTCCTCCTTTTTTTTTTTTTTTTTTTTTTGGCAGCCCACTCTCTATTTAATTTCATGTTCTTAAAAGGAAAGAAATTTAGCTGGCCTGTTTACAGAAAATACTCCTCTCCAAAATTTATTTTAAGAAATTGCTCATTATATATACATAACATATCTATAATGTATGCAACACCTTGCCTTTAATGGCCCTCTGGCTTATTATAAATAGATGACCATTTGCTTATATATATAAAAACCATTATTCTAAGTTAATACTGGAATATCATCATATGTGGGTAGCGTCAAAGCACTGTTTGCTGAGTCAATATTTTCTAAAAACTTCAAGATTAAAGACTTATTTCCCTGGATTCTTTTCATCATCAAGAAAGATAGTCCAAGATGAGGCACTGGGGCAAAAGGCTGGAGAAGATTTGAAAAGATGCCAGCTAGAGATGGCTTGATTTCCAATGAGTTCGGATGGAGTAGCAGTGATTAAGACTGACCATTCATATCAAATTCTCACACGAGTGAGGAAATGGTTAGTTGGAAAAGAGGGAAATTGGTTTTTCCTAGCAAATAGCCTTTAAAACGTGTTTCTGTACATAATCCAGTATTTTACAAATCTGTGTATGTTACCCAAAATTGGCTAAAAATGATGTTTCTATGGCTAATGTTACACAGATTCATTATCATTATATCATTTATAGTGGAAGAACTTATATCCAGGGGTGGGATTCAAATTTTTTAACAACTGGTTCTGTGGGTGTGGCTTAGTTGGTGGGTGTGGCCAACTGAATATCATTCACATTGAGGCACGCATCTCCTCACCTGGCCTCTCATGACTGTGGGGATGCTGCAACAATCATAAGTGTGAAAAATGGTCATGTCACTTTTTTCAGTGCCATTGTAACTTTGAATGGTCACTCCACACAAAGTACCAGCAAAGGAGGGGAAAAAAAACTCCAGAGACGTTCCTAAGACAGGAAGTCTAGTCCTGCCAAGAATGTAATAAGGGTTAATTTAGAGGCAGTTTCTGTAAGCAACACCAGAATGTTTCCTTCCTGCCTTCCTTACAGGATTAGGCCAGTAATTTCTTCTAACAACCGGTTCTCCGAACTGCTTAGAATGTTAACAACCGGTTCTAATGAACAGGTGCGAACTGGTAGAATCCCACCCCTGCTTATATCATTATGATGAAATAACTGGCCACCAGAAGTTGTGGGTGCTCCAACATTGGTGGTTTTTTAAGAAGACAATGGACAACCGTTTGTCTGAATTGGTATAAGGTTCCCTGTTGAGCAGTGGGTTGGAATAGAAGACCTCCAAGGTCACTTCCAACTCTGTTGTTATTTTGTTATTCCGTTCTGTTATTTTGTTTCCCTTGTTATCTTTTATAATAGGGGTATTTAAATTGACTTAAAAACTGCCATGGGTACTAATATACATTTGAAAATCTCCCAAAGTATGCCTATTAAGACAAAAAAATGATGAAATTACCAATGGTAATTTGTTGAAATGATATAAAGATCATTCGATGATTGTACTTTTTATAATATGCCATTGAGTTATGACCATTCTTTCAACAACTGTTCAAAGTTATAGTAGTGCTGAAGGAAGGCACTTATGACCAGTTCTTGCAGTTCATTAAGATTTTCTGATAAATAATTTTAGATAATGAAGGGAAAATTTGGGAAGCAGTGACATGATGGAAAGTGGAACAGCATATCCATAACAATACCTGAAGCTGTAATGCAATGTTCAGCTTATTGATCCATATAATTATTGCCTCCATCAAGAGAGGACAATCTGAATTCTTCCATCTGTTATTTGGTTTAGTTTAGTTTACTTTATTGTCATTGCACCTCGTACAATGAAATCAAACACCATCTTCAGTGCATATCATGACCATGAAAATAAACACAAACACACATCCTTCACACTCCACACATTGAATTGAAAACCCTGACACCACACCAATACTGCACTATACAGTAGAATTCAACAGAGCTACTGTCCCGGGATAGAAGCAGTTTTTCAGCCTATTTGTCCTTGTTTTTATTATTCTGTACCGTCTGCCAGATGGTAATAGTTCAAAAAAAGGGTGCCCAGGATGAGATGGATCTTTGAGAATGTTTTGAACTTTCTTAAGGCAGTGGGAGCTATAAAGCTCTTCCAAAGAGGGGAGAGGGCAACCAATGAACTTCTGGGCAATGACATTAACCCTCTGGAGTGCTTTCCTATCTGCCACTGTGCAATTGGCAAACCATACAGAGGTGCAGTAAGTTAAGATACTCTCTATGGTGCAGCGGTAGAAGGTCATCAGCAGTTTTTCATTCAGTTGTTGTTTTCTGAGAAGTCTCAGCTAGTATAATCTCTGCTGGGCCCTTTTACTCCACTATAACTCCCAGATTTGCTAACCATTTCACTTAACCACACCATCTGGCTGTTAAAAGTAATACAGGTAGTCCTCGACTTACAACGTTCATTGAGTGACCCTTCAAAGTTACAATGGCGCTGAAAAAAGTGAGTCATTTTTCACACTTATGACTTTTGCAGCATCCCCATGGTTGCACAATTTAAATTAAGATGCTTGGCAATTGCTTTATACTTATGATGATTCCAGTGTCCTGGAGTCATGGGATCCCCTTTTGCGGCCTTCTGACAAGCAAAATCAATGGGGAAACTGGATTCACTTAACAAGCATGTTGGTCATTTGAGAACTGCAGTGATTCACTTAACGAATGTGGCGAGAAAAGATGTAAAATGGGGCAAAGCTTTTTGACATTTCTGACTTAGCAACATACATTTTGGGCTCAGCGGTGGTCATAAATTGAGGACTCCCTGTAGTCCAGCAAATTAAAGAGATTGACAAGTTCCCAACCTCTGTTTTACACTAACTTGGGCATAGGCTTTTCCAGCATTAAACCTAGGTTTTTACAGGTGACGCATGTACTTTGTCATCAAATTATTATTATTTTTTCCTTGAAGTCATCGTTATGTACATTTGCTCATCAGCCACACATAACTCTCGGGGTCGGGGGAGCAAAATCTGAGCACTATGGAGTTTGAAAGGTCATTTAGGTCATTGGATCCAATGTAAGAATGTTAATTAAGGCCATCCCCATTCGATTGCTGTTCAGCCTATGCTTGGCCGCAGCCAGTGACACATCGAGGCCATCTCCTCCCTGGATATAGAACCATAAAGCATAGAAATTATTTTGAAAAATGGTGAACCATTTAATTCTGTACCCGGCATCTTTTGTTCTGTGATGTTAATTTCCTGCTGCCATTAGGGTTTGGGAGGAGGAGTGCTGAAATCTGTCTTCTAAATATTGTTCCAGTAATTTCAGTAATTTAAGCTTGTGGCAACTGCAAATATTTGTGGAACTTTAGAATGATGAATAATTTCTGCCAAGTAGAGAAAGAAAGGAAAACTGAGTCGTAGATGGTCTTTAAAGCAATAACACTACAACAAAGTTCCTGAACAATGAAGGAACCACTTTATAGAACTTCTGCATCGCAAGCATTTCTCCTATCACCAATCTTTTCACCAAGCAGTTTGCAATTGACACACAACTCTTTTTTTATTATTATTTCTGCTGACCTAAAACTGCAGAGAACATACAAAGAATGCTACATGATTTCATTTGTGTCCATTTTCTTTTTTTTCCGGTTGACCAACAACAGATTGCAAGGCCTGTCATCAAACAATAGTCCTGACGTCTCATTTATTTATAATGCAGCAAAATAAAACAATAAAAAAATGTCCTAAGCCACTCCACACAAAAAAAGGAAATAAAATGAAATTGCTAACTTCTGTCCCCTGTTCATTTTTTTTAATATGCATATTTGTCTCATCTGGTGATTTAGATTTTAAAAAATACATCTATAGGATCATTACTATATAATGGAAGCTCAGCAAAGGAAGGTCAATTGTAAAAAATAAAAAAATAAATAAACATGTTCTTTTGAAGAGATGAAGTTCTCCAAAGACACTTCCCGGATTCTCATTGATATTGTTGCATTTAAAAGTACCTAAAAGCTGAATGTCTATGGAGATTCTCAGTTATCCAGGTCAAGGTTGTCCTAAAGATGGTTTTCAAGAGGCATCTGGAAAATTCAGTTGCCTCTTGAAAAAGCACCTTTGGGACTATCTAAAAGCTGAGAAATTGAAATGTTAATATGTCAGTTATCTTGCAGCCAGCCTATTTTTTTAAATATTTGTGACCATGATTCCATGAACAACATGGTGTCTGTATTTGGGAGACAGAGAAGAAAGTTAAAGTAATGTGCTTGGGAAAATAGAAGTTCCAGAAATGGGGTGCTCTATTTTCAGTTTGGGGAAGACAGAATAATGGCTGGCTTGATTTGAGGAACTGGGAGGGAGTGTCAAAGAATAGAATATAAAATTTATTGGTCAAGTGTGATTGGACACCCAAATAATTTGTCTTCGGTGCATAAGCTCCCAGTGTACATAAAAATACATTAATCAAGAATCATAAGATACAATACTTATGGATAGTCATAAGATACTAAATAAGCAATCAAAATCATACTAGGAAACTAAATAAAACAATATAATTGTAAAGATACAAGCAACAAGGTTATAGCCATAAGTAAAAGGAGATAGGTAATAGGAACGATGAGAAGAAGAATATAATATAGTCTTAGTAAATAGTTGGTAGTGTTGTGGGAATTAGTTGTTTAGCAGAGTGATGGCATGCGGGGAAAAAGCTGTCCTTGTATCTAGGTGTTCTGGTGTACAATGCTCTATAACATTGTTTTGAGGGTAGTAGTTGGAACAATTTATGTCCAGGATGTAAGGGATCTGTAGATCCTGCCAATAGGGAAGTAGACATCCCACAAGATCTGTAGAACTGTAGCTATTCAACAGAAAATGCAATTTTCTATAGTTTCAGATCAAACAGATCAGAAGAAGAAATAGCTGAACTCAGTTTCTCCCCAAAAGCAATGCAATGAGAAACAATCAGATCTAAACTTGTTCCCAAAGTGATTCAAAACCAGAGATGTTGAAGTATCCTTACAAGTTGCTAAAAGAATCTTGTGAGCTAGGATTTGTCCTTGCCAGTGAGCCAATGTAAGCTGACTCGGCTGCCAAAGAAGTACTCCTAGAAAACTGCACAGCCAGACCTCTATTCTTTAAATTAACATTGCTATCTTGGCAGTATGGGTGGTTAAATCAATGACTAAATCAATGACTGTGCTCACTCAAAGGAAAACAAAGGCAGGTGATATTGGTGGCCCTGGCTACAGTCCAGATCTTGACAAGATAATACAGTATTATAGGCAGCAGCAGTGTAATGGCGCAATGTCCAAAGCAGGAACATCTGTGTAAGTAAAGGAGAAAAATATACATATTCTGCTAACAAGCCATGACTGGAGAAATAAAAGGAAATCAAGCAGCACAAATTAAGATTAGGATCCTTGGGAGAGATTTTGTTTAGCTGCAGTTTATGAACATTATTTATTTGATTTTCACCCCACCTTTATTACTTTATAAATAACTCAAGGTAATAGATATAAATATGGATATAGAGATAAAGATGCGGATATGGATATGGATTTAGTTAGATGATATAGATATAGATGATATAGTTATATCATCTATATCTATTATGATATTTCTTCCAGCTTTTTTTCATTGACTACAGCAAGTGTTCCATTAAAAACAAAATACTTACAATGATCCATTAGAGGTGATCCTATGCTATGGTCCACATGAGACTGCAAAAAAATGGATATTTTCAAATATCTGGCAGAACATGATACTTAATCAGTTTCATGAATCTTAAATTGTATGGGATTAATATACCAGATCTTTTCTTATTTTATTCTCTTATATCAGTTTCATGAATCTTAAATTGTATGGGACCAATATACCAGGTGTTTTCTTATTTTATTCTCTTATGCTCTGCAAAGTTACCAAAACCGTTGGTAACCAGTAACATTTTTAGTCATGAATTGGACATCCCAACTGATTTTTGCACAGAGGAAGGTGCTGAAGCTGAAGAACAGGAAAATGTAGTGAAGCTTCAATAACCAATTGTAAATACAGACAGTTGTTTTGGATAAATGATTCTGTAAATGTTCATCTCTCCTTCTAAACTTTAGAGGAATTCCAAAACCTGTTTATGATGTATCACTTGGATACAGACTAAACTAAAATAGCTTTGGGGATCATGTTTTGACAATAATCTTAATATAATCCAAGAACAGGGTTTCACGCTTACATGTTTGTTTTCCATTTTTTTAAACCAGTATGTTTTTACAAGAAAATGCTGTTTTTACAACAAATCTAATAGCTCCCTTGAGAAAATGATCAGCAAGCAAAAATTCACATCTTTGGGCCATGAGTGGATAACACACTAGGGAAATTAAACTCCTAGTGTTGGAGGACATATATGAATGAAACGACAACAAATAAGTAGGATGCATGCGATCAAAATATTACTAGAATGTTCTTGGAAAAGCCAAAGATTGTCACCAGAAACAGGCTAAATGGCAAACAATTATTCATATAGTCACCAAGGGTTGAGCCGAATTCAATGATATCAACTGAGTTTAACCTAATGTCCACCCATAATCTGATCAATTGGATGGATCTTACCATGATAAGATGTACACAATGCAGCTAATCATTATCACATCATTATTTACTATTGCAATTCCATTTACAGGTTGTGATCCCTCCTGAGTAAACCAGACAGGAAACCTGACTAGATGAGCTAAGTCTATTTTATTGTAACAGAATCTTGCAAGTCGGAAGGTAATAACCTCCTGCCATCACTTTTAATCATCTGAGTAATTCAGGCTGGTCTTTCCTACATTTTTCTCTCTGACCTTTGGGTGACTTCAGGCTCCTCTGTCTCTTATCTTATCATTCCCAGGACATCATCTCTTTTCCTCATCCCCCAAGGCCATCCATATGTTCCATTACATCATGTCAGTCTATTGGAGCTAGGCAAATCTTCAGAGGAAAATCAGCCAGCAGAAAAAATCATGATGGGATGAGTCTAAAGCTGTCAAGTAGCCTTATTTAAGGTTTCCCATAGTTGTTAGAGAAGGATGGGCAAAAAATACTACCATCTGGTCATTCTGAATTTTTAGTTCAATATTTTACTCAGTTTCACCATATACCTGATGTTTCATGACTAGAGTCCAATGAGGTAGCTGAAGTAACATTTGACAATGCTTATCTTGGACTTCATTTGGCCAAGATCCATGTGTCTATTGTTTTTTTTTTTTTCAGTTTGCTGGAGAGAACATGATAGAGTGACTCTATAAAGTTTTAAATTCCTCTTTGGGAGGAGAGCATTTTCATCAAACTTGATGAAAGAGGTAATGTGCCTATTCCTCAAGAGGTCTTTCCTGGTACCAGAAATTTTGAACCATGATCCAGCTTCCTTTCTTCCATTTTAAGGAAATGGAAGTAGTAGATTCTCTGGAAACTTTCTAACTGGGATCCAGACCAAGTCTTAGGGTTGAAACAGAATTGGTCTTTTTGTTTAATAACTATACTGTCTTTCAAAACCACTGTGTAAAAATGATCTATCAGATGGTCCAATGCATTGCCCCCAAATCAGTTGTCAGTTCCTGATGCCAAAGAGCCCATTGAAATTGCATCACACTTTTATACCTGCTTTTATTCCTATTTTTGTTTGTTTAAAATGTGTGTTTGATTTTTTGATGAAAAGTGTCAGGAGTCACCAGAAACTACAATGGTGCAATGATATATTCTCTTCTCCACAAAAATGGTATACAGAAAATACATAAAAGCAACAACAAAGAGAAAAAGACAAATGCTAGACTAAGATATTGGCCTGATCTGAAAGGACTGGTCTTGAGTTCGCCTCAAATGTTCACCTCAGTGTTTATATTGCCATCCAAAATAGAACTGAGTTAGTTTGCAGTTTCTAGACTAATTGTCTTATCCAGAGCACTGATGCACCCAATGATGAGGGATTCAGATGCAAATTATAAAAGCAATTTAGAAGCAGGAAAGTAGAACCAGCCTGTCCTACTTACAACCAATAACTAATAAGTCTGCAGTTAATACATTTCTCAGGATAACTAAAGCTTCTATTTCTCCCCACTCAGTAAAAGTCACTTTTTACCTCATCAGATAAAAAGATGAAAATATTCATTTCAAGTAAATTTAAATAATGTGTCTTTCTGAAGATTAGTTTGATTCCTGGGTCAGTTTAAAAAAAAAAAAACTTCAGATGAACCACAAGAGGGAAATAAAAAAGAATCTAAAGGAAAAAAAATTGGTCTGCTTTTTTCTCTTTCCAAAGGGGTACAACAAAGATTCTTTACTCAAATGTCAGAGATCACAACTTTTCATTCAAACACGATGATCAATCCAGTTGTCCTTTTATTGTCTTCATCGTCGCTTATGTAACAGGATCTGATTTTATCATTCTGCTTTGTAATCCTTTTCCCTTAATGCTTAAGGGATAATAGATAAATTACATCTTAGCTCTGTAGCTGAGACAATATCTTTTCTCCGAGGAACTCTCTGTGCCTGGATAACATTGTATAAATATACTGCTGCAGTATTCATTGAAGGACTCATTCGGGCTCATTTCTAACATGAATCATATTGCCATCACTGCAATGTGCTGTGGCTGAAAAAAGTATCTTCCAGACTAAATATTTGAGAGGGATAAACAATGCCAGCCGAAAGATGGGGATCCATGATGGATTGACAAAGGCAATGAGCATAAGCAGGATAAGACTGGTTGCAAGAGGCTGGATTTTCAATTGTAGAAATGTTTCAAGTCAGGCTTCAGGCCAATGGAAAGATACTTTAATTTCCACAATGGATGATTGGTTGGAAAAACTGATGGGACTAGCGGAGATGACTAAATTGATCACCCCAATCAAAGGAAACCACTTCTGGATTTTGTGTTTGAGATGGAAGAAAAATGAAACTTTGACTTTGGGGTTTGCAGATTTTATAGGTTTGTTATTATAGAAATGGCTAAAATATATTAGCATGTAAAAATTAAAAAGTTGAGACTGCAATGTTATTATCATACATTACTGCATTAAGAAGAATTGGAAATCAATGCTTTTCTTCTTTTTTCTCCCCTTTACACTTCTTTCCCTTCCCATTTTCCTGCTATTTTATTTTGTGTTTTATATCTTGATAAACTTAATAAAAATTTAAACATCAAAAAGTCAGGTGTTAGGTCAGCTAAAGCTTTTGGGAATCAATGTAAACTTCTCTCTAAAACTAGTTCTGGGAAGAAATCCCGCAGGGTATTTTATAAATATATATTTTATGGTGTTGGAAAAATATATTTTTCTGCCCGTGTTCTTTTGCCATTCTGATTGGCTGTTTGCTTGTCCAGATAACTCTTCCATTGGAACGGGAAAGGAGAGAGGGAGAGAGGGAGCAACTCAGAGATAGAGAATAAAAAGAAAAGATTTGCATACAATGTGAATACACACACACACACACACACACACACACACATATAATATACATAAAAATAATCAGAAAGTATACCAAAATGCAATACCTCTCCCCACGATGGGAAACCTACATGTCTACTTACCACAGAGTTCACATCCTAAGTATTAACTTCAAGATCTGATCTCTTCTTCTGGTTCTATATTTTCAGTGCAAACTTGGAGTCTTTCAAAACCAAAATGTCTTCAAATAAAGGGCTGTATTGTGCTTATCCTTCAAAAACTCTCTGTTCTCTATAAAATAGCTTACTTAGTCTCTAAATCCATGTTCTCATTCAGTAGACTCCCTTTTGGCATTTTAACTGTGTTATCCCAAGCATTTGAAGCCGGAAGCATTGTATCAATTTAAAGAAAACTGGCCAGATTCATGAAATTAGTCTTGGCACTTTTTAACTCACTGGGAGGGTCCCAGATTCCTTGTGAGTGACCCAAAGGCTGTAAAGTGTTAGGGGAAAAAGTGGCAGAAACAAGGAAAGCAACACTATTTAAAAAATCAATAAATGGTGACAGTTATTAAAAAGGGTTTGGTGAAATATCTCTATCCATTAAATAGGTTCAAGTATTTATTTGCAGCTTGGATTTCAAAACTGAAGAATATTTTGTGCAGCTTAAAGAGAATGCAAGAATTAGCGTGCACCTCAATTCCAAACAATCAATATATTTATTTTGTCACATTATTCTGTAACAGGCAGGAAATTTTTCAATTTTATTTACAAACCTATTTGGTATTTTTTAAAAAATCACCTTGCGATTTTTTGACTGCCATCATGGAACATTTAGAATGAATTATGTTCAGCCTTTAAACACCAGAGCAGGGGTCCCCAATCCCCAGGCCATGGACCAGTACCAGTCCATGGCCTGCTTGGAACTGGGCCGCGCAAGCAAGCAAAGCTTCATCTGCACACATACGGAATGTAGGTAGCATATCCCTCCCCCCCTCAGTCCACAGAAAAAATGTTTTCTACGAAACTGGTCCCTGATGCCTGAAAGTTTTGGGGACCAGTGGTGGGATTCAAAATTTTTTTACTACTGGTTCTGTGGCCGGGCTTGGTAGGTGTGGCAGGGGAAGGATACTGTAAAATCCCCATTCCCTCCGCATCCCACTAACCTGCTTTCCAGCTCTGTTCTCCTGCGCAGGGCAACAAAAGAAGACCCAGCTAATCAGCTGGGACTCAGGAGGCAATGAATAGGGGCCAGTCAGAGGTGGGATTTGCCCGTTCTCTGAACTGCTCAAAATTTCCACTACCGGTTCTCCAGAACTGGTCAGAACCTGCTGAATACCACTTCTGTTGGGGACCACTGTACTGGAGGTTTTATATGACAGACAACATTCAGCCTACAAGATCAAATGAATTAAGTTAAACAAATGTTAGTAGAATAAAGTGTAAAAACAAAAAATAGCATAATGTCGACATGTTAATTGTTATGGGATCTTACTTCCTTGTCATGGTCAAGTCCACACACTACCAAAAGCAGCAGAAATATGAAGGGAAAAAACTCGAAAACAAGTATAATTTGCCATTCAAATTACTGAACATGTGTTTGTAATGTAATGTTTTATGTAACATACATTGGTAAGATAACTCTAGTGGTCAAGTTTGGGTTCTATCAACAAAGTGCCTTCTGGAAGGATTTCTTTTAACTTTAATGTGGTTCTTACTGATGATAACACACAGGAATATTGATCAGAAGCATCACAGGGCAGCTGGAAACTATCATTTCACCTTCACCCCTGATTTTTTTTGTTCTTTGTATTTATTCTTTGAACACTGGGAAAAAAATAAAGTCCAAATTAGAAAGCAGTAGGTTTGAGATGATACTAGAACCTTAGCAGATAACAATAGCAATAGCACTTAGACTTATATATTGCTTCATAGTGCTTTAGAGCCCTCTCTAAGTGGTTTACAGAGTCAGCATATTGCCCCCAAAAATCTGGGTCTTCAATTTTACTGACCTCGGAAGACTGAGTCAACCTTGAACCAGTTAGAATCAAACTGCTGAACTGCTGGCAGCCAGCAGTACTGCATTCTAACCATAGCTCCTTGATAGCAAAAGCATTTAGACATACTGCATGTAAGCCCTTTACAGTGCTTTATCAGCCTTCTCTAAGTAGTTTTACAGAGTCAGCATATAGCTCCCAATAATTTGGGTCCTCAATTTTATCAACCTTGGAAGAATGGAAGGCTGAGTCAACCTTGAGCCTTGAGATTTGAACTGCCAAAATGCAGGCAACCAGCAGCCATAGCCTGCAGTACTGCACTCTAACCACTATGCCACCATGGTCCTTTAGTCTATTCCTCAAAGGTGCTACCACCACATACCTCCCAAATGGTGATTCAGGGATATAACCAGCATTTGCATAATCATTTTATTTTGGAAATGCTATCCTTTATTGGTATCAACTATTTTCATGTCCACCATTTATAGTAGTTTTGTTTAGTAACCGTTCAAAGTTATAAAAGCACCGGAAGAAATGACAACCCTACATTTTTTAAAAAATGGTAAGAACAAGTAATATTGTTCTTTTCCTTCATGGCTTGCTCATCTGGTGGATAGTAGTATTCCATTGAATTGTGGCTTTCCTGGATTCTCTATATACGTAGTCCTCAAATTATGATCACAACTGTGTCCAAAATTTCTGTTGCCAAGCAAGGCTGTTATTAAATAAGTTTTTACATATTTTATGGCCTTTCTTGCCACAGCTGTTAAACTGAATCACTGCATTTGTTTAAGTTAGTAACATATTTGTTAAGTGAATATGGCTTCCCCATTGTCTTTGCTTGTTAGAAGATTGCAAAAGTTGATCACATGACCCCAGGACACTGCAACTATCATAACTACCTGTCAGTTGCCAAACATCCAAAATTTTGATCCTGAGACCATGAGGATTCTGCAATTGTGTGAAAAATGGTCTAGTCACTTTTTCCAGTGGTGTTGTTGTAAATTTGAACGGTCACTAAATGAATTGTTCTCACTTGGGGATAACCTCTAGTAGAAAAACAAGCTAGAATGTAATAAATCAATAAAGTAATATGCAAACCAATCTAAATTATGCTTAAATTAAATAGAGTCAATATGATTGTGTCATTTAATAATCTTCCTATAATACTGAGTGGTGCTTTTTAATACCTATGTTTGGAGCAGGGGTGTCAAATTCAATTTCATTGAGTGCTGCATCAGGGTTGTGTTTGATCTTGGGGGGGGGGCAGGATGGGCATGGCCAGCTCAATGTCACACATGTCAGGGGCGCCTGTGGTGGACCGAGCCCTCTGCCAGCAAAAAACGGGCTCCCAACCTCCATTTCTGACTGCAATGGCATCCTGCAACCCTCTGCCAGCAAAAGCAGAGCTCAGGAGAGCCATGTGTGGCCCTTGCAAGCTCTGGCTTTCACTGGCAAATGCCCCATGAACCAGTCCTTTGTTGTTTTGAGGAGGGGGGTGTGCAGGCCAGATCTAAGCACCCCATGTGCTGGATCTGGCCCAAGGACCTTGATTTTGACACCTCTTGGTTTGGAGTAACCCCATCCAAGGTTTTGGGAAGTCATCACTTGCTGTCTCCTGCAGCATCAGAAAAAAAGCCCAGGATAAACAGAAAGAGAGAAATCGAGAGGTGACTGCAGTATACCTATTGCCAGCGCTGATTTCAAACCAGGGAACATTTAATTAGGACTCTCCTTCCTTCCTACTTCTAGACCTACCACATTTGGCAGAAATTTGGAAGAAACATCGGAAGCCGTTCCAGGGTTTTCATGACCTTTTGTAACTATCGGCTTGCGATAAAAGATAGAACAGTCGTAGTCACACTTTTCAGGGTAACTTTAGAGGATGCTGCAGCTATCCAATTCACCAAAGATGCAATTTATAGTAGCAGAGTCTTTATAAACTCAAAACAGGCAGGGTTGAGCAGATCAGTTTTTTAAAAAATATCCCTTTTTATTGTCTCTGTGCTTGTTCTGGTCCATTGCATTTGTTATGGTATTATTAATATTAATATATTAAATGTATACGCTGCCCATATTAAATTTGTGTGCTGGCCGACTTCCAGTGACTCTACTTCAGATTGTTTAAAGCATTAGAAATGAACAATACAAAATACACAAAATTCACACAAAACAAAGGTATAGAGATGATGTAGAAAACAAACCTGGATTGAAAAAAAGGAAAGGAAGAAAAGGGGTGTCACTCATGCTTACCAAAGACCTAGGCAAAGAGCCATATCTTCAAGACCCTGTGAAACAATAGGGTAGGTGCTCTTCAGATCTTGGGAGGTAGTTCATTCCAGATGGCATTACTACAGAGAAGCACATGGCTGGGATCCCAATGGGTGGCACTGTGTAATTGATGCAATCTGGAGCATGCCCACCTTGCCAAATCAACTAGGCAGACAGATACTATGGGAAACTGGTGGTCTGTTAAACAAGCAGGGCTTATTCCATGTAGAGCTTTATAAGTGGTGACCACCACCTTAAATCTTACCTGGAAGCAAAGTGGCGCCAGTGCAACTCTCAAAGCAGAGTTGTTTCATGGACATACTGAGGCACACTCATCACTGCTCACATTACATTATAGACCAGGGTGTGAATTATATCTAAAGGGAACCCCCATCTAGGAAAGGGTACAACTTGGGTACCAGATGAAGCTGTGTAAAGGACTTCCGTGCCACAACTAACTCCTACTCATTGAACAGGAGTGGTAAATTGAAAAAGACCCTCCAACTGTGCACCACTCTTGAATGAGGAAGTGCCAAGTAGCAGAGTGGCAATGCAGGCCATGACAGTGGTAAGGGGGTAGGGTAGCAGTAGCCCTCCATAACAGTCCCAGTTTCTTATGTGGCCACTTGGGAAAATTAATCACCCACCCTTGATATAAAAGATGTAGCAAATTACCCATAAGTAGTGAGTGGGTTTCTTATCTTTTAAAATTAAAATACTGTCTGCTTTTCTTGAGGTACATAGTATTTTGACCACTCTCACATACTTCAGGAAGGATAAAACGATTGTTATTTTTTGATTCCAGGTCTGCCATATGAGCAAAAGATAAAATCAAACCTCCAAAAGTTTTTCTTTTCTCACAAGACCTCAAACCCTCTGCATCCATCACTTGAAACATTAAATATTGGAGGAACATTCCTATGATTAACAGAAAGACAACTTCATAACAAAAAGCACTTAAGGGAGCAGGAAGAAAGTCTTTAAACCAGACTTTCCAGAAAAGTTTATCTCTTCCAAAGAAGCTCTAATGGCTGGATGTTATCTTCAGCATGGTCAGCCTGTGAAAAAAGTCATGGCCATTTGTAGATAAAAAAAAGAGATTTGGACACCAATAGTCTAGAATGTATACATATAAGTTCCACCTTTTTCCTTTGGAGTTATTGTTCAGCTTTAGCTAAATCATAGCTGTTCAGTTTCATTCCCAAATCTGTATAATGGAAATCAGAGTAACTTAATTTACAGGATTGCTGTGCACACAGATATAATTAGAAGGGTGTAAAACATTTCACAGTCTAAAGCTGCTTTGTGAATTGAAATTGGTCATTTACTTGTCTTCATGCTGATTGCTTGCTGGATCTTTTTCGGTAATTGAGAATCTGCAGACTGTCTTTTACAGTTGTTGCTGGTTTTTTTAAAAAGGTTTGCATAAAATAATGATCATTAATACCTAACTTTTAAACAGGAAGCCCAGAGGCAAAACAAGATACAGTAACATAGATTGACTTTTATTACGTAACAGCAACATAATAAATAAATTTATGAAGTCATATGGCCTTTACAAAAAGACAGAAAAGATATTGCACCAAGTTTAGGTACTGGCTATTTGGACTGAATATTTGCTGAAGAAAAGGTGAGGCATGGCACCCAAAGTTAAGCGCATTTAAGTCCCTCTAATTTCAGTGGGGAAAAATTCACTTGGAGTTAGAATCTTTCTCCTTGAAGTCAATGGGACATTAAGGCTGCAATCCTTTACACATATACCTGGGAGTGTCTTCCATTGAATTCAGCAACATACTTCTGAGTATATATGCCTAGGATTGTGTTGGGCAGGGCTTAACTTTGCCTAGGCAATGCCCCTGAGAGTTATCATCATTATATACATTTACAGAGTTAAGGCAAAACCAGATAACACTTTGAAAGGGACAGAAGGCTTGAGAAATAAATATCATTTAAAAATAAGAGGGAAGGATTTCCATCTCCACTTGATAAATTTAAGGAATGCATTCAGCTGATTTTTTTAAAGAAATAGTTACTCTTAATCATTGAATTAAAAGTAAAGTCTAAGTGTATTTTTTTTTTAAAAAAGAAACAAGGCTGTTTTGCAGAGGTTTGCCAAAATGATTCTGTTTAACTCTGGTAAGCAATTTTTTTTAGCTTAATAAACTCTTCCTGAAACTAGAAAATCCTTTCTATAATATACAGATTCCTTTAGTGTTCAGAGAACATCCGACTCTGACCTACGGATTTTCATAGGGCATTCCTCTTCGAGTTTAACTATTTGAAGGAAAAAATATGTGTGACTCTTCCAGAAACAGAATACACAAAAATTAATGAAGTCAAAAGCTTATCAGTAACTCTTCCTTTGCAACTGAACAGCATGAATTTATGTTAATTTTTAGCACAAGGGGAACAAAGATATAATTTATATATTAATGAACATTTCTTTGGCAGCTATGTGTTAATCTCGAATGAAGTTTTGATCCAGAAACTCTTAAATTGTAGACCTGGTTGCCAGTCTTTTAAAAATGGAATAGGGGGATGGGAGAAAAGAGGCAACTATAATTATTGACTTCTCCCACAAATCCAATATGTCCAGTAAAGGAACTTGGAATGAATCTTGCAGGCAGCTTCATTCTGTAACATCAAGCATAGATATGTATTGTCTGCTTTTAAGTCTTGCTTCCAAAGTCCCGTATTTAAACACACAAAATTGGTTGAAATCTCAGGATGAGTTCAAACAGGGTCAAAATGCCATACAATAGAATCCAGATTTCACCCATGAGAAACCAAGAAGGAAAAATCAATCCAGGGGATGAGAAGATGGTCTTCAGAGAACAGAAGCAATGATTGGTCCACACCTAGGTGAAAGTCACAAGGCGATTGATCTTACAGGGGAAAGACCAGGAAACCAGAGAACGTAGAATACTGCCATCCGCCAACCAGGTTGCCTTTTTCCAGTTTAAGGTAGACCTTGTCTTCCTTGTCTAGGTAGAGTAGGACTCCATTTGTGGCAGCTTCACGAGTGACATCTTTGTCCCCAGCGAAAGCTGAAATGACTGGTTTCCCGTTAAGCATCAAGTTCACCTGCCAAAAATAATAACAATTTAAAAATCCTGAAGAGACTCATGTTAAGACATAGCCATCTAATGCTACTAAGGTTGATGGGAAAGGTCCATAGAAAACCACTGCAACCTAGAGATTTATTTGCCAATTTCAAAATCTTTTCAGAAGTAGAAGGAATAAACAATTGGGTAAATTGAATGTAGGAGGAATGGAAGTAGAAAGACAGACTGTTTGTAGGAGTGAAAGAATATTTATTTGATTTCCATAGCCAGCCATCTCAAGAAGAACTCTGACTAAAGTATATCATAAAAACATTAAACATTAGAAAAGATATATGGCCATTAAATAAACTATTGCCATGGGTATTAATGCAGCCATGAAACAGAACACGCTCAGGGCCCCAAACCTGGTCACATAACCAGGTTTTCATGGCCTTACAAAAGGCCAAAAGGATTAAGATCAACCTAATCTGTGAAGAGAGAATGTTCCAAAGGGCAGGAGCTAGGACAGAGAAGGCATATCTCTCGGTCCTCACCAGCATATTCCTCCTTCCATGTTGCTATTGTACTGTGGGTTAGCTATGATCTCAATGTTATTTAGAAAAAATATAAAATTAATCTAAAACTGGCATGCTATACTTCGCTTGCCTTCCCCTACTTTTCCAATAGCTCCTTAGCAGTTACATAGACGTGCAACAGTACATGTGTAATGATTAAATTATATCTTGATATATTTATCTTCAGTGGTGGGATTCAGCCAGTTCACACCAGTTTAGGAGAACTGGTTGTTAACTTTCTGAGCAGTTTGGTGAACTGGTTGTTGGAAGAAATCATTAGGGCAGAGAACCGGTTGTTAAATTATTTGAATCCCACCACTGTTTGTCTTCCTATCAAGATAATTAGATTCATCTATCTCCACATGTGCATATTGTAAACTGATAGTAAATGGAAATGTAATAGAGATGTGTGGACTTGAAATCCAGCAGGGTTTTTCTTAGATTCTTATGCTCAGTGTTGAAAGCTTCCCATAATGATATATCATTATAGAATTAGAAGGCATACCAAATCTAAATCACCCATGCAGAAATCTAAATTAAGATTCTGTGACAAATAGCTATCTACCTCTTTGAACTTATCATGATAAAGGGAACCCACCATGTTGTCTTGATTGTTGACATGTTCCCTTTATACATTTTTTCCTGATGTTCAACTGGAATTTGCCTTGCTGTAATTTGAACCACACATTCAAAAGAAAAATGGTATGCTCTCCTTTTAAAAGATGGTATGGTGGCCTAGACATTAAGACAGAGTTCCCCAACCTTTCCGGCTTTGTGGATGGAAAGGTGATGATTCTGTGTGAATGGACAGCATTGGCCATGTCCACCTGCCGCACAAATGGAGCATGCACACACGTGCCCACCCAGGATTGGGATTCAATTTTTTTAACAACCGGTTCTTTGGGCGTGGCTTAGTTGGTGGGCATGGCTTGGTGGTCATGTTATTGGCTGGGTGTGGCCAACTCAATATCACTCACATTGAGGCATGCATCTCCTCTCCTGGCGGCTCATGACTGTGGGGATGCTGCAGCAGTTGTAAGTGTGAAAAATGGTCATAAGTCACTTTTTTCAGTGCAATTGTAACTTTGAATGGTCCCTCCACACAAGCAGAGTATCAGCAAAGGAGGGGAGAAAAACTCCAGAGAAGTTCCTGAGACAGGATGTCTAGTCCTGCCAAGAATGTAATAAGGGTTAACGGAGAAGCAGTTTCTGTAAGCAACACCAAAATGTTTCCTTCCTGCCTTCCTTACAGGATTAGGCCAGTAATTTCTTTTAACAATCGGTTCTCCAAACTGCTTAGAATGTTAACAACCGGTTCTAGTAAATAGGTGCAAACTGGTAGAATCCCACCGCTGTGCCCACCACTTCTGTGGCCTGGTTCTGAATGGCTCACAGTAACAGCCTGGAGGCTGGGGACTTCTGGGTTAAAATACTGGGCTGGTTGACCAAAAGCTTGGCAGATTGAGACCCAAATACCGCATGACGGGGTTAGCTCCCATTCTTGTTCCAGATCCTGCTAACCCAAAAGCATGCAATTGCCTGTTCTTTTCTCAAGCAGCAGCAGGGTAGAGTTGTGGTGGGGAGCCAATTATGATGGGCTGCATGGCTTTCTGCCTCATTGTAGCAGTAGCCTAAGCAACACCAGAGCTCCAGGCCTGGAGGAGCAGAAATTGTGCTCGCTGACTGCTCCATAGCCACAAGGTGAGCTGCAGAACAGAGGGGTCCTCAGCTTCAAGGTTGCCTGGCACCCTGGGCAGGTCTGGGGCTAACAAGACTGTGCCAGAAATATCCCCAGGCACCCAGAGAGACAAAACTGCTGGTCCTCGCTGGATCAGCTGATCCGTGGGTCACGGTTAAGCAGCCATGAGGTAACCGGGGAAGGGAATGGCTGCTTCCTGTGCTGGCCACACCCACCCCATTCACTAGAGCTTATTTTGGAGGTAGGATATATATTAAGTCCACCCCAAAGTAATCAGGCTAGGGCTTAGTTTCGATGTAGGTCATATTTGGGGGGGGGGGAACATGATACATATATTTTAATTTTAAAAACCTTAAGACCACATGAAGCAGAAACTCAATACTAAAGAGCCTATAGATACCTTTATTTAACCAAAAACTAGTAGTGCAGTGAAAATCAATAGAAGACAATTCATAGACAAACCATATTGTAGTCCATTATTCTGGTAATAGGAAGCCACAAATTCTGGTAATTAGAAGCCATAAAGTCCCATAGTTTTGGAAGAAAAAAAAACCCTTGCAAACCTGTGTCAGTGAGCCATAAATTGGTTTAGTATATTCTGGAAACTCAGCCAAAATAATTTGTAAAGCTTAGCCTTACTGTGTTGTGTAAGCATAGCTGACTTACTGTCTTTTCACCAATTATATCCAAACAAACCACAACTTTAAAAAAGTTGAAGTCACATAATTATGCAGGTAACTCCTTTATTTTTTACAGAGCTTTGTGTATTATTCTTCGTTTTACTTTGGATTTTATATTTTTCATGTATTTATTAACTGTTTTAGCTCTGTTGTATACTATCCAGAATTGCAGTGGCCAGAGTTGCTTGCTTTCAGGGTAGGTGGCTACATAAATTGGAGGAAATGAAAGGAGAAGGAAGATAGCAGGGAGAAAGACAAGGGGAAGGGGAAGGGGAAGGGGAAGAGAAAGGGAAAGGGAAAGGGAAGGAAAGGAAAGGAAAGGAAAGGAAAGGAAAGGAAAGGAAAGGAAAGGAAAGGAAAGGAAAGGAAAGGAAAGGAAAGGAAAGGAAGATGATTGATTGAAGACTGAGAGAGAGGGAGGGAGGGAGGGAGGGAGGGAGGTAGAGATCTAACCCTGCTTAGTTTTTTAAAGTTCAATTAAGGCCAACCAGGTACTTCAGTCTGCCAGCAATTAGTTGAATGGGTAGACTTGATGTAAATCAGTTTCTTCTGAATTACCAAAGGAAGATAAATATTTTAAAAATCAATTACCTTAGTGACTCTTAAACTAACTGGCCAAATACAAATTTATATCATTCCTAGAAGGCAGAGCAGCAGACATACACATACTTAACATTGAACTGGGCTCTTCCCCAACTGTTGTAGATTTGATAAATTATTGTGCCTTGCAATACTAATTTTGCAAGCTTCTGTATTTATTTCCCAGAAATAAGTCTCACTTGGTTCAGTGGACAAACTGCCAAATAAGTGAGCAGCAAGAGCAGCAGAGGAGATGACTCTCGATATAATCTTAAATTATTCCCAAATTGGAGACAAATTGTAAGCATCGCTGACTTTCCATGAAATAGTGAAGTAGTAGCAAACATAACATTCTAGGGAATTGGAAAATAGCCCAGAAAGTTCAAAAGAATCATATTTAATTTCAAATGGAGGGTTTTCTTTTCATTTAAAAGGAGAAGTTTAACCAGATAGGATATAAAAGGAACAGAGAGAAATGTAAGATGCTTCAGGGAGCTTAGAAATTATTTTAAAACAGTATAACAGGAGTTCAAATGAAATACACAATACAGACTAGAAAAGGCATAGACAATTTTGAAATGATGCCAGTAAAAAAAGGAAAGTGTAAAAAGGTTAAAAAAGCTTTATTTTACAAAGTGGAAAACTGGGGAAATAAACCATTAAACAAACTAACATAATATGCAGCATTAGTAGGATAAATAGAAAAGAAATCAGAAGAGCCAATATCCATGACATGCAAACTAATAATAACAGAATCTAAATTCATCAGGGATGAAAGATGACAATGAAGCTAGAAAATGAATGCCTAATTCTGTCCTGCAGAATTAGTGAAAGATACATTCATTTTTCTACTGTAGTCTTCTTTCTAATTTCCATATGTAGCACTTTAAGGTTTACCTTACTGTGGTGATAAATGCTTAATTATACAGTTATATAAATAATGATAAAACTCTTAAATATAGGTAGGTTAATAAGGTTCACACACACACACACACACACACACATTTGTTCATTCTGCTATACAACAATAGCAATAGCACTTAGACTTGTACATCACTTCATAGGGCTTTACAGCACTCTCTAAGCTGTTTAGATCTGGTCCTCTCATTCTACCAGCCTTGGAAGGATGGAAGGCTGAGTCAACCTTGAGCCAGTCAGGATTGAACTGCTGGCAGTGGGAAGAATTAGCCTACAATATTGTATTCTAGGCTGAGCACCAAAGAATTGAGGACTTTGAACTACGGTGCTGGAGAAGACTCCTGCAAGTCCCTTGGACTGCAAGGTGATCAAACCAATAAGTCCTAAAGGAGATCAACCCTGACTGCTCTTTAGAAGGCCAGATCCTGAAAATGAAACTCAACTACTTGGCCACTTAATGAGAAGAAGGGACTCACTGGAGAAGAGCCTAATACTGGGAATGATTGAGGGCAAAAGAAGAAGGGGACAACAGATAATGAAGTGGCTGGATAGAGTCACTGAAGCAGTCAGCATCCAGAATTTCACGCTTGACACAATGTGAGCTTAAATGGACTCTGGGGAATGGTAGAGGACAGGAAGGCCTGGAGAAATGTTGTCCATGGGGTCACAATGGGTCGGACACAACTTCACAACTAACAATAAGAACAACTGCATTCATTGCACTTAAAATCCATTACTTTGTGTTCTGCTCTGAATTGAGAGATAGCACAACAAACTTTCTGTCTGACATTATTTTCTAGACAACAAAAGAGACTAATGAGGCTGCAGAAAATAGTCTACCCCTTATTAAAACCACAAAGCAACGAAGGAGGTTAAAAGTGGGGGAAAGAATGGCACACGTTTAACCTAGAATTGTCATGATGCAGAGGCGGTATTCAGCAGATTCTGACCAGTTCTGGAGAACTGGTAGTGAAACTTTTGAGTAGTTCAGAGAATTAGCAAATACCACCTCTGTCTGGCCCTGCCCCCATCTATTCTCTGCCTCCCAAGTCCCAGCTGATCAGCCGAGTCTTCTTTTGTTTCCCTGCACAGGAGAACGGAGCTGGAAAGCAGGTTAGTGGGGTGGGGAGGAAATGGGATTTTGCAGTATCCTTCCCCTGGGGTGGGGTGGGAATGGAGATTTTACAGTATCCTTCCCTGCCATGACCACCAAGCCATGCCCACAGAACCGGTAGTAAAAAAAAAATTGGAATCCCACCATTGTCATGATGGTGTCAGAGAGACTAGAGCTAAGTGTTGATAAGGGATTATAGGAAAAACAGAAAGGTTTTTCTCAGATATGATCAAAACGCAAGGAAGGAAAATTAATCAGTATACCAACTACGCAGACAAAATGGAGAAATATTAAGAGGTTACAAAGAAAAGGCAGATCTACTCAATTCTTGTTGTCCCTTAAGTTGTCTTCAGCAAAATATATGCTTCCCCTCTGGAAACTATGACAAGCAGGATGGAAAGGCAGGAACAAAGTGATAGGTTTTTAAAAAATACAGTATATGGTCAGATTTGTTTACTTTGAATGTGTTTATAGACCCAAGACCAGCTGAACTTCATTCTGAAAGAACTTGATGGCTTGATCTGCTAAAGCTTTGTTTCCTTTCTTCCTAGATGTGTATCTCCCCTTTCTAATGCTCAGGGGCAATTCACTACCATAAAAGAAGCAGACTATAAGACATAAAAAAAGTAAAGCCAACCCAACATGAGAAACAATTGTTAGAAGAAACAGTAGATCAAAGCTAAACAAAATGTTTTATCATTTTCTTAAACGTTGAGAGAAAATGAGAGGCAACTGCATTTTCTTAAAGCTGAGAGTCACAGAAAAGGAAACCCCTTGTCTGTAAACTAAATAACCAAGTTTCTGGCAAGGATGGCATATTCAAAAAAGCCTCTCATGCTGTAACATCAAGGAGAAGCAATCCCATAAATAAACATTGTCCAAGGTCATTTAGAGCTTAAAAGGTCAACACCAGCATGGTAAGTAATTAGTAGCCAGGAGACATTTTATTATAAGTATCATAGGATTCCAGTATCTTGCATCAATAAACAATCAGTAGTTTTCTTGCTGCACTTCTGCAACAATTTCAATTCCCAGACATTGGTAAATTCTCATAAAATGCCCTGACAGAATCTAATCAAGACATGGATAACTGTTGTTATATCCAGTCAGCTCAAGAAAGACCACACTGGCATAATTAGCAGAAATTGTGCAAAAGTGCTTCTCATCACAGCCATCACCTGCATATCCAGTGACAGTTGGACATCAAGAAGCATTTCCAGATGTAAGCCTGCCCTTTCTAGTGAGTGTGTGACTTTCTCCTTATCAACAGAATCTCTATCTTATCTAGGTTTAATTGCAATATATTTATTAAGATTAGGCAGTGTTCAAGGGCTCTGATTTCTTCCATGGTTTCAAGCTTCTCTTCCCAAGCACATCTTGACAATAAGAACTGACACTAGTGTGATACTGAACTTCCAAAGCCCAACTCTGAGGGCCTGGAAGGATACCATAGTCAATTATATCCAAACTATCCAAGCAAACAAACAAAGCTCAGTCTCCAGAACAAGTCATTTATGAGACACAAAAGCATATTTACTAAGTCTGTATTACTATTACTATCAATCTTCTCATCATTCCTATCACCCACTTGTGACTGTATGAATGTAACTTTGTTGCTTGTATCCTTACGATTTATATTGACCATTTCCTAGTATGATTTGATTGCCTATTTGTACCCTATGACTATCATTAAGTGTTGTACCTTATGATTCTTGAAGAATGTATCTTTTCTTTTTATGTACACTGAGAGCATATGCACCAAAGACAAATTCCTTGTGTGTCTAATCACACTTGGCCAATAAAGAAGTCATTCGTTCATATCTTGTCCCAACATATTCCAAAATAAAACCCTGAAATGGATTCAGAAAAAATCTGTTTCATCCTCTCATACTTATTTAATAGAGATGTCCACCCAACTTCAGAAGACTTTGGGTCATATACAGCATTTAAAGCAACAGGATCCAAGGAAAAATGAGAAAAGAACAATGTGCATCCTAGAAGAAAATATTCATCTGAAACCTAAAGGGGCTTATATCCACCTTAATGCAAAGCCTGGAGGAAAAGCATGTTTAAAATAATCAGGATAAAGGCCATGCTAATCTCTGAGAAAATGCTCTAGGGCAGAGTTGTTAAACTCCCAGTCCATGGGCAGGATGCGTCATGGGCTGGCCACACCCACACCTGATTTAGTGACGGGGGGGAAGTCCCGATATGTCACATGATGCCGCTGTGACAATGTGAGTTTGACACCCCTGCTCTAGGGATCTCCAAAGGGAAGACATCATGACCAAGACTTCCCTGGACTTCTTGGGTGACATCATTTGATCAGCAGGTTCTGAACCATTCTAGCTGATTGTACAAGAGCAGGAATAGATAGATAGGTTGTCAGATAGTGAAATTATATGCCAAGAAGAACTTTATAGGTTGTGATCAGCATATTGATGCATTTGGAGCTGTGAGGCAAACTTTTTCTCAGTCTTCTTATGCAGTGGATAAAACCATCTGCATTTAGATAGGGCCTCCAATATTTGCCATCAAACATTTCCAACCATCCCAAAGGGCCTCTGCTAAGCCAAGTCTATTGGAGAAGCCAGATTCACTTAATGACTGTGTGACTCACTTAAGACTGCAGCAAAAGACCTCTTAAGATCAGGTGTGATTCACTTAACAACCACATTGTTTAGCAACAGAAAGGTTGGTCTCGATTGTGTTCATAAGTCAAGGACTGCCTGTAAATAGAATCACCCAGTAGGATCTCAAGGAATTACCAATCCTTGACTAATGCTAGTCGCTCTTAATTATGCATTCTTTAGCAGATCCTTCTACAGTTAATGAAGTTGCAATCCATCACTTAAATAAGTAGCTTCTTATAATCATTCCACTGATGTGGAGTAGAGCAGGGAAGGCAATATTTACAGATCTTCATGTAGCCAAATTTGGCTAATGGACCAAGTCTCTGGTGGCCATTGCCCATGGCATATTTGTCTGCTACAATTATGTTATTACTACAAGTCAAATGTAATTACTTTTTGTAACAAAACACAAATTGATTCCAAAAATTAAAACACAGCCAAAGCATTAATGTTATTTCCTTTTCTAAAAAGCTAGGCAAATTCATTGCAGTAATTTTCCAGGTATTGATGGAAAGAAAGATGAAGCCAATGGTATACATAGTTTTTTGGATGTAATGCTGGGAAACAAAATATAGCCCAGCATAAAGAAATGAATGGGGCTAGAGAAAAGCTGAACTGTACTCAGTGAAATTAAATATTATTCATATGACTTTTCCCATATTTAATAATGTTCTCACTTTGTCACATTCAGAATTAGAATCTGTGGCAACCAACTCTTTGGTTGATTGATTAATTGATTGAATCATCTCACTAACATGATTCTTGGGCAGCTAACACAAATTTAAAAACATAATATAAATTATATATATTATATATATATACACACACACACACACTCACAGGAGTGGGATTCTACTGGTTCTATCCAGTTCTATAGAACCCCTTGTTAACTTTCTAAGCAGTTCCATAGTTAGAAGCAATCTCCTTTTGTTTTTTTTCCACCCTTATTACATTCTTGGCAGACAGCCTAGACTGCCTGTCTCCAGAGCTTATGAGGTTTGGCTTTCTTAAAGGGGAAGGGTTGTTTTAAGATTTTTACACTACTGTTGGGAGGAAATACTACCCTGGACAATCAGCACTTTGAAGAAATAATTGAATAATGAAGCAAAGCTTTTAGTGACAGGGAACCAAGATGAGTGACACTCAGCAAGGCTTCTTGGCTAGCTAGAACAATTAACATTCAAACGTGAGTTTACATACCCTTTCTGAGTTTTGATCTAAAACTGGTTTTTGGTGAAGGTTAATTCTGTGCTTGGCGACGTTTAATCCTGTGTTTATTGATGGGATAATTTTCCCTATTCAGCTTCAACAATCAACAGCTACTGTTGTTATTTAATTATTTGCATTGTGTTTGAACTTTTTCCTGCCTCATGGTTTCTTTTTCTATCTGGGAAGAGGGTCTTCCTTCACTGCTTTAGTACTATCTGGCACTGTCCTTTTGGGGTATACTTCCAAGAGGCAGGATGCAAGCTTGGCACTGATTTTGTTTACTGCCTTTCTGGGGGACATGTGACCTTTCCTGAAATCTGGATGATTTCCTTAGGATATCTTGTGAGGTGAGTGAGACCAGCTGGTAACTTTAAATGGTGCAAATGGATCTAAGGATTGCTTTTCCTGGGTGTGCTTTTTCTGGAGAGCTTAAATGACCTCTCTGCTGAAGGGTTTCACTTTATGAGCAAGAGTTGGCTGCTTGATAGTTATCACTGCATTTTAAATATTTTCATTTCTCAAGGTGCTCTGGCACCCTGCCTGATTTGTAACTCTGGCTTGCAGGTATTTTTAATCTAATGATTGGTATTTAGGGCAGCTTTTTGCAAGCAAAGAGGCTTTTTGTATTTTTGTACAGGTAATCCTTGACTTACAACAGTTCATTTAGTGACCATTCAAAGTTACTACAATGGCACTGAAAAAGTGACTTATGACAATTTTTCACACTTATGACCATTATAGCATCCCCACTGTCATGGGAGGCCAGGCGAGGAGGAGCGCCCCTTGACATGAGTGATGTCTAGTTGGCCATGCCCATCCAGTCACCAAGCCACACCCACCAACTAAACCACTCCCACAGAACTGGTTGTTAAAAAAACTGAATCCCATCCCTACACACACACACACACACACACACATACATACACACACAAATAGAAAACAACAGAATTTAGCAATCATTTAAAAAAAACAAAACACCCCCGTGAATAGTATGGTATAAATATTTAAAGATTCATGTAGGTTTCTATATGAGAGCTAATTTGCAGATTGTATAAAGCCATCCTTCATTGGCTAAAGTCAGAGAATATTAATAATTGTAAGGAATTTGCTTGCTTGCTATTGCTTTCGTGTATGAAATCCTCATGTGCAAAGAACTATTTACACCTCTTAGCTGTGGCCAATAACAACACAATTTCAGGCACAGGGAGAATAGTTGGAATTGGACAGCAATTTTTTTTTTGAGACTGAGGGGAAACGCGAGCATCTGTGTGATATGCTAATTGATCTTTTAAATACATATTTATTCAATCATCAGATAATCGTCTGGAAAATTAACAAATCCCATTGCGTCCTACATATGTTAAAATGGCTTCTATACTGAAGATGCTGAATCCCAAATTAGATATTACATTCCATTAAGTTTCTTCATTTGAACTAGTGAAAGGATAGGAAATGCTGTGTAACCCCTTCACCCCCAGCTGATCTTCCGCTGGAAAATGCCTTTCCTGAATACTTGTTCTCTCTGCAAGGAAACATATATATTTAGATCCCATTTCTTTTCCTCTGTGGAAAAGTAGTTTCCAAAGCACAAACATCAGGAGTGGAAAGAATTAATTAGATTGGCTTACAAATTGTATATAGAAATTCCCAGTCATTCTTAAAGCTGCCATTTATTCTCCTAGCTTTCATTATAATGTAGTATAATAAGGACTGGGGAAGAGGGTATTCAAAATCCCATATTTTTTTTACAAGGATTTTAAAGAGAAAAGGAGGTTGAACTCTCATTGTCCTCTTTCAGCTGCTGTCTTTGAATTTATGCTGCAGATATCTCGGGGGTACAATGTCAGGAAATGGAGGGGCTTCCCAGGGGTTCTATTTATTTTATTTATATATTCATTTTTTATTCCACTCATTGCTTTATTAATAACTTAAGGCGGCAATGCCCACCTAGCCAGGGCCACCTAACCACACCCATCTAGCCATGCCCACAGAACCGGTAGTAAAAATATTTGCATCCCACCCCTGAGGGAAATATATGTAAATTCACAGTAAATCTCTACCTGTGTCAGTTTATGCTCCTCCCCAACCACCCTCCCCAACCACACATACCACCCTCTATCAATGCATGTTGCCCTTCATACTGATCCTTAATTTTAATTTCTTGAAAATCAGAAACTGGGAGTGATACATAAGAGGCCTGAGGAGACCTGTAATCTCTGTGAATGCAGCCCTCAGATGCCTGCAGAAGCTCCTGCCAGACCCTGATACCCTCAGAGAAAAGATTCAGCCTGAATATATAAAATGTCTTTATTGCTGCCACCCAAGCTAAAGGATAAAAAAGCATCTTCTACCAAACTAAGAGTCAAATTACATCTATATAGATAGTGCTTATGACCACAACTGAGCCCAAAATTTATGTTGATAAATGAGAAATGTGTTAAGTGAGTTTTGCCCCATCGTTCAACTTTTCTTGCCACATTTGTTAAGTGAATCACTGCAGTTGTTAGGTAAGTAACATGGTTGTTAAATAAATCTGGCTTTCCCCACATTGAGTTTCCTCGTCAGAAAGTCACCAAAGCTGATCACATGACCCCAGGACACTGCAACTGTCATAAATATGAACTAGTTGTCAAGCATACAAATGTAAATCAGATAACCATGGGGATGCAGCAATGGTCATACATGTGAAAAATGATCGTAAGTAAGTTTTTTCAGTGCCATGGTAATGGCCATTAAACTGTTGTAAGTCAAGGATTATATATACTGTATAATCAAGGACTGAGATAGATGGATAGATGATGATAGATAGATAGATAGATAGATAGATAGATAGATAGATAGATAGATAGATAGATGATAGATAGATAGATAGATGATAGACAAACAGACAGACAGTGACATGCCCCTGTCAGAATCTGATTTGGAGGGGGAGGCCGAACAGTTGATAGGGAGAGGGAGTATGGCTCTCTTAGGTGTGGAAGAAACTGGGAAAGGGCACAGTCTGGCTGGCCAGAGCAGGGAAGAGGTAGAGCACGGGAGAGGGAATTCAGAGGAAGACCCAGGCCCACTCCCTCTTCATCCTAGGCCATACAGAGAGGAATGGAGAAGGGAGCAAGATGAGTTGCATTGCTTATGGGGGAGGAAAGGGCCCTGATTCCCTAATTAGCTGTAGGTGGGAACAGTGTTTAAAAAGGGAAGCTGCATGCAGTAAGTTGTTGGGAGCTAATCGTGAATTTATCTGGTATCGTCATGGCTTATCTGTGTTTCCTGGCGTCTTCCCAAATGTATGAGTGTTACCATGCTTTCAGGTTTGAAAGTCTTTCTCCTGCCCTGTCAAGTTAATTACTGCAGCTTTGTTTGTTTGGATTTTTGGTTACAATCTATATGTACCTTGTTTTGGACTGAATTTTCTACAGTTAAAGGCCATTCCTGGGAGAGTTTTTCTCCAGCCGAAGGTAATCTGGACATTGGGGGCAAAGTTGGAGATAATAAACTTGCTTATTTGACTGTGTTGCCTTTGCACCATGCCCCAGGTCATCATAGATAGATAGATAGATAGATAGATAGATAGATAGATAGATAGATAGATAGATAGATAGATAGATAGATAGATAGATATATTGATAGAGATATATATTGTGATATATATAGTGATATATAGTATATATTGATAGATAGATCGATAGATCGATGTATAGATATAGTAGTATATCTATCTATCTATCTATCTATCTATCTATCTATCTATCTATCTATCTATCTATCTAGTTCAGGTCTTTTCCTGTGTAAGATTAAGAGTATCTTGGTGACATTTCGGCGAGGTCCCACTTGCCATCCTCAGGCTGGTGTTTTCGGCTTCGTGCCAGTGCAAGCCTTAGCTTGCAGTCTGACAAAAGTCTGACTCACAGACGAATATAGAAGCCTGATGATGGCAGATGAGATTCTGCCAAAATGTTGCTACAACTTTAAAAGCACAACTATAATGATGTGGGAAAATACCCGAACAAAGCTGAATACCATACATGTAAGTACCCACGAAAACTTAAGAAAACATATATATACAGTATATACACTGCTCAAAAAAATAAAGGGAACACAAAAATAAGACATCCTAGATCTGAATGAATGAAATATTCTTATTAAATACTTTGTTCATTACATAGTTGAATGTGCTGACAACAAAATCACACAAAAATTAACAATGGAAATCAAATTTAGCAACCCATGGAGGTCTGGCTTTGGAGTTACACTTAAAATTAAAGTGGAAAAAAAACACTACAGGCTGATCCAACTTTGATGTAATGTCCTTAAAACAAGTCAAAATGAGGCTCAATAGTGTGTGCGGCCTCCACGTGCCTGTATGACCTTCCTACAATGCCTGGCATGCTCCTGATGAGGTGGCAGATGGTCTCCTGAGGAATCTCCTCCCACTCCTGGACTAAAGCATCCCCCAACTCCTGGACAGTCTGTGGTGCAACGTGGCATTGGTGGATGGAGCGAGACATGATGTCCCAGATGTGCTCAATTGGATTCAGGTCTGGGGAACAGGCATAGCATCCATAGCATCAATGCCTTCGTCTTGCAGGCACTGCTGACACACTCCAGCCACATGAGCTCTAGTATTGTCTTGCATTAGGAGGAACCCGGGACCAACCATACCAGCATATGGTCTCATAAGGGGGATCTCATCTCGGTACCTAATGGCAGTCAGGCTGCCTCTGGCGAGCACATGGAAGGCTATACAACCCCCTAAAGAAATGCCACCCCACACCATTGACCCACTGCCAAACTGGTCATGCTGGAGGATGTTGGAGGCAGCAGAACATTCTCCACGGCATCTCCAGACCCCATGTGCTCAGTGTGAACCTGCTTTCATCTGTGAAGAGCACAGGGCGCCAGTGGCGAATTTGCCAATCTTGGTGTTCTCTGGCAAATGCCAAACGTCCTGCATGGTATTGGGCTGTAAGCACAACCCCTACCTGTGGATGTCGGGCCCTCATACCACCCTCATGGAGTCTGTTTCTGACTGCTTGAGCAGCCACATGCACATTTGTGGCCCGCTGGAGGTCATTTTGCAGGGCTCTGGCAGTACTCCTCCTGTCCCTCCTTGCACAAAGGCAGAGGTAGCAGTCCTGATGCTGGGTTGTTGCCCTCCTACGGCCTCCTCCACATCTCCTGATGTACTGGCCTATCTCCTGCTAGCACCTCCATGCTCTGGACACTGCACTGACAGACACAGCAAACCTTCTTGCCACAGCTCGCATTGACGTGCCATCCTGGATGAGCTGCACTATCTGAGCCACTTGTGTGGGTTGTAGACTCCGTCTCATGCTACCACTAGAGTGAAAACACCACCAGCATTCAAAAGTGACCAAACCATCAGCCAGAAAGCATAGAAACTGAGAAGTGGACTGTGGTCACTACCTGCAGAACCATTCCTTTATTGGGGATGTCTTGCTAACTGCCTCTGCTTTCCACCTATTGTCCATTCCATTTGCACAACAGCATGTGAAATTGATTGTGAATCAGTGTTGCTACCTAAGTGGACAGTTTGATTTCACAGAAGTGTGATTGACTTGGAGTTACATTGTGTTGTTTAAGTGTTCCCTTTATTTTTTTGAGCAGTGAATATTTATTTGTTTTCATAGATTTGCATGGGTACAGGTATACAGGTCTTAACATGTTCGGGTCTTTTCCCATGTAAGATTGAGAGCATCTTGGCAATGTTTCGACAAGGTCCCACTCATCATCTTCAGGCTGGTGCTTTCAGCTTCATGCTTGTGCGAGCAAAGAGTGATAGGAACTGCTGTCTCCCTATATATACTGGTGGTGAGGTTGGCTGTGTTGTCATTTCTTGATTGGTTGATGGAGTTGATGTTTGCAGATTGTCTGGCTTTTTCGTAAGAATGTGTGTGGATGAGGTATTGGCTGTGTGTCTATCAGCCTCCTATGTTGGAACAACCTGGATCATGGGCTGTGTGATGACCTTCTGGGTTCTATTGTTTTGACATCCTGGGTCTTGTGCTGTAATCTCCTGGGTCGTTGGCTGTGTTGCAACATCCTGAGGTTTTGTAGTGTAACCTCCTGAGTTCTGTGATGTGATATCCTGAGAGGGTGGTTGTGATGTGACATTCTGGGTTTTGGTTTGGCTCCGAGTTTGAGGCCTGGGTATGTGTTCATGGCATGTGTCCATGTACTTGGTTTGGGGGTTAGGGTGTGTGGCAGCTGGTGATGCAGCCGTGGTCTGGTTTCTTGTCTTTCATCTATGGGATGGGTTTGGGTTTGAGTCTGGTGAGGGAGAATAGTGGTGGTGTCATGTGTTGTTTTGGGTCTGGTGTTGGTCTTCATGGCTGGGACTCATTTGTTGATAAGGGCTAGTTTCCAAATGTCTGGTAGGCGGGAGGCATTGTCCCATTTATTCATGTTATGGGGGTGGCTTCCCTGATTATTCTCTTGTTGAGTATTGTGTTCAGTGTTCAGTATTGGAGATTAATTTGGTTCCCTCAAAATTAATTTCATGTCCTGTGGCTTTAAGGTGCTTGAAAAGGGAGGAAGTATTTTCTTCTTTTCTGACTGTGTTCTTGTGTTCTGCGATGTGTGCATTTATTCTCCTGTTGGTTTGTCCGATGTATGTGGCTGGGCAATTGTTGCATGGTATTTAATTAAACTCCTTGGTTTTCTAGCTGGATCTTGTTTTGGGGTTTCTTAGGATGTTGGCTATTTTTTGGTCAGTGCCGAAGGCTGCCCTGATATTGTGTTTGTGGAGAATTTTGCTCATTTTATCTGCGGTGCCTTTGATGTAGGGGAGGAGGGCAATACCATTGTCCTTTTCTGTGTCTCGGTTGCTGGGGGGTGTCTCCCTTAGGATTAAGTTGGTAATTGTTCTTCTTTGGAATCCATTGGAAATTAATATGTTGGTGTCGGTGTGTAATTCTGTCCTTAGGTAGTCTTTGTCGGCTAGGCATTTGGTTCTGGAGATGAGGGTCTTGGCTATGGAGTTGATCTGTGCAGGGTGGTGAATGGATTGTGCGTTTAAGTAGCGGTTGGTGTGTGTTTTCTTCTGGTGGATGGTGTGTCCTAGGGAGCCATTGGTTTTTTTGGCTTTTCGGACTTTGAGTTTCTCGTAGGTCCTGGTCAGCTGGAAGGTTTCCTCCTCGTAGAGATACGATATTTGTTTTCATAGATTTTCACAGGTACAGGTATGCAGGTCTTGTCATGTTCAGGTCTTGTAAGATTGAGAGCATGTTGGCAATGTTTCGATGAGGTCCCACTCGCCATCTTCAGCCTGGTGGTTTTGGCTTCGTGCTTGTGTGAGCAAAGCGTGATCGGAGCTGCTGTCTCCCTATATATACTGGTGGGGAGGTTGGCTGTGTTGTCATTTCTTGACTGGTTGATGGAGTTGATATTTGCAGATTGGCTGGCTTTTTTGTAAGAACATATGTGGCTGAGGTATTCGCTGTGTGCCTATCAGCCTCCTATGTTGTAACGACCTGGGTAATTGGCTGTATGATGACCTTCTGTGTTCTATTGTTGTGACATCCTGGGTCTTGCTCTGTAATCTCCTGGGAAGTTGGCTGTGTTGCAACATCCTGAGGTTTTACAGAAGCCTGATGATGGCAGATGAGATTCTGCCAAAATGTGGCTACAACTTTAAAAGCACAACTATAATGATTGTGGGAAAATATCCGAACAAAGCTGAATACCATACATGTAAGTACCTGCGAAAACTTAAGAAAACACACACACACACACACACACACACATATTATTCATAAAACCTGAATTTCTTCCTCCTGTTGCAAAGAAGAGAACCCACTCTTTTCTCAAAATTGGTTCTTATGGGCACCTGCATAATGCTTTCATAAAGGAATTCTCTATTTCCAGGCTTCATGCCTTGCTAACTTCAACTCTCACCATTTCTGAGGCATAGGCTGTAAACTCATGAGCTCAGGCAATGCAGGAGCAGATTACAACGAAATTGCTCTCGAGCTATTGCAGTAATATATTCAGTGAAATGAAGATAGGCATTATAAGCCTAGGCGAGGCATGCTCTGTTGACCATTCATTTCCCCAGATGCCATTCCACCTCCTTATCATAGTTCATCTTGTGTTTTTTTTTAAAGAGGCAGTAGAAATATATATTGCAGAAATATAAGGAGTTTAAAAGTGAAGCCCACAACTAGTATTTAGTATGTCTTTCACTGTGATGTTTATCATCTACAATGATTCTGAAGTAGAAGTGAAAGAGGCTTTTAAACTATCATCACACAAAAAACTTCTAGTAGTCTCTCAAAGTCTAATCATTGTCTTTATAAGTTTGTGGCTCCTGGAAAACAATAGACTACACATGAGTAGACAACAGAACAACAGAGTTGAAAGGGATCTTAGAGGTGTTCTAGTCCTGCTCAAACAGGAAACCCTATACCATTTCAGAAAAATGCCTTCTAACCCTTACCCTAACCCACAACTTCTGGGGGCAACTCATTTTGGTCAGGGGTCAAAACAAATCAACTTCATGAACATGGTATCCCTTTGTGCCTTCTAAATATACAAAAGTATGTGACATCATCTTAGAAATCATATTCTTAGATGGAAGTGGTATGGTGGCCTAGAGTTTGGGCTCTCACCTCACAATTAGGAGGCTGATTAGTGAATTCAATCCTAGGTAGGAGCAGACATTTCTCTCTCAGGGCACATTGAGAATATATCTGCTGAGTAAAGCTTGGCATTGGAGACAGGAAGGGCATCTGGCCAGTAAACACTCCGCTAGCTCTATTCAGTTAGCCAGACTCCACCCTGCAAGGGATTATGAGGTCGTTAAAAGGAGATGATGATATGACATCATCTTAGAAAGCTATCTTCCTATTTCAAGGGAAATTATCTGAAGTCCTAATGTTATGTTCTATCATAGATTTGTTATGACTCAACCCAACATATCTTTGCTTAACAATTCTTTCTTGAGAATATTTATCACAGTCCAAAGACATTTCATGCAAACTTGTTATACCATCACAGTTCTGCCACAATTATTTCCTGTCCATTTCTGGCCCTAATTCAAAGTTTTGGTGCTGACCTATAAAGACTACAAGTATTTAGGACCAGTGAGACTAGAGGAATGTTCCCAACCATAGTTATCTATGCACTCAAGCACTTAAGGATTCTTTGGCAAAACTATTGGAATAACACTTGTCAGTGAAATGAGGCCAATGATCACAAAGGCAGAATTTCTTCTAAGCTATGGCATTCTAGATTACCACTCATTCCAGGAAGTTTGTTTGGCAATTTGCAGCTTTTGCAGCTAAAGATCTACCTCTTTTCCATAGCATTTCAGATTTTAACATTGCATTTTAAACTTTTAAAATCTGCATTTAAAATATGTCTTGCAGTGCAGTGGTTAGAGTGCAGTACTGCATGCTACTTCTGCTGAATGCCGGCTGCCTGCAGTTCAAATCTCACCAGGCTCAAGGTTGACTCAGCCTTCCATCCTTCTGAGGTGGGTAAAATGAGGAGCCAGATTGTTGGGAGCAAGATGTTGACTCTGAAAACTGCCTAGAGAGGGCTGTAAAGCACTGTAAAGTGATATATAAGTCTAAGTACTATTGCTACTGTTATTGTATTGAGATTTTCCAAATTGTGTAAGTTATATACATTGGGGTGGCCTTTTATTATTTACATTTGTTCCTATAAACCAGTGTTTTGTAAAAATTAACATATATGGACTTCAACTCCCAAAATTTCCCAGTCCTCTTGGCCATTGTTAAGAATTATGGGAGTTTCCATAGATCTTATAGTTACCCAGGTGACTGTACAGAGCTACAAAAAGAAATAACACACTGATATCATAATGGAATGTTCTCTGAATTCCCAAAGGAGGCAGGAGTACACTTCAGAGGATCAAGAAAAGTGCAATTTTAGATAGTTTGTGTGGGAGAGAGAGAGTGAAGACAGCAGCTCCCTAATAGTTTCCAGAGTATATGTTTTAAGGTGCATGTAGTCTGCTTTAGTCTGGCAAGATGTCTGTCTATAGGTGAAAAACAAAAAAGGAAACTGCTTACAAGAATCTCAAGAGATCTTTCTAAGTTTTTGGAGTCTGATGGCTTTAGATATAGACATTCTCTCTGGACAATGTTTTATAAAATATTTCCCCATATTTCCTGTATGTACTGCTTTTCAAGATCATGTGAAGTATTAGTTCAACTTTATAATGCCTTGTTAAGGCCACACTTAATATTACATACAGCTTTGGTCACCATGATATAAAAGATGTTGAGACTCTAGAAAGAGTACAGTGCCAACTTAATTTTGGCTGTATTGCATTCCAGGTATTTGATGCTCTTTGATGAGTGAGTTATGAAGAAATTGTGACATGAAACTCAACTTGGTCATTTTGAACAAGCTGCCATATCTAGAATGGGCATGTATGCCTGTAAACTGATTTCTGTGTTAAAAACTATTGATATTAATCTTTCTGAACAGCAGCTATCTCTATTGTATCATTCATGTTTATATTGCATTCTTTATTATATTTTTGTAATTTACAACGATGCTTTTAGACTAAAGCTGATATGCCATATAAATATAACAGGGAGGGAGGAAGGAAGGGGAAGGAAGGAAGGAAGGAAGGAAGGAAGGAAGGAAGGAAGGAAAGAAAGAAAGAAAGAAAGAAAGAAAGAAAGAAAGAAAGAAAGAAAGAAAGAAAGAAAGAGAAGGAAAGAAAGAAGGAAAGATTGAAGAAAACATTAACCACACTAACATCAAATATTATTTCTTAATTCAACATACCTGAATTGTTTGGCTCTGGTAGACTTTAATTACATGAAAATTAAAACTGTATATTCCTTTTCTCGGTGCTACAAACACAGACTCCAATGTAAAGAAATTGCCCACATTTACTAGGATCTATAAATAAAAGAAAAGAAACCAGTAATTAATGGAAGCATTCCAATTTCTGGAAAACAATGAAATAATTATTTTGAATGAACCCAAGTTTAATTACAGGTTTTGCACATTGTTCATCTGACACCAAAGTGTATGCAAATAATCTAATTGTACTTCCAACATCCTCATAATAAGATGTAATGTGTGCTATTATTATCTGAATAAAACCCACTTATTTTCAATTAAAGGTATAGAAATTCCTTTGTCAAATTCTTTAACTTCTCCACATGCTTAGCTCAGACTAAGCATTACTGAAAGCAACAGGAACCTATTTCTGAGCATACTTAGAGTCATGTGACATATTTTTGTACAACTAGCTGAGAGGCTGCTCAGTTCCACTACAATTCCTGCTGGGTTGCAAGCAGGTGAGTCATCTCATGGAATTGAATTACTTAGATAGCTAAAAAAACATTTGTAGCACAAATGTTCAAGTTGTTTTGTTATTTAAGCCTCACCAAAGAAGCCAGGTAGATACAAACAGAAGCACAATGAATGTCAACTGTTGAATAAACAGCTGCCCACAAACTTTTGTCATATAAGCAAGTGGGTGAAGCTTTACAACTGTTCTGGATCTTCAAGATTATTTGGCCAATGAATAAGAACACTTCAGCTGTTGATGGCACAGTACCAGGCATTTGCTACATTGAATTGAATGTGCTCAGATCCAAATCCATGGTTCCCAATAAGTACCGTTCCCTACAACCATGAATGGAGAACCAACCATTCAGAATATCGCAGTGCCAAGTAACAGCAACATTAGGAAGGAGGAGTATGAGAAGCTGGAGAACTATTAGGATCTGAAGGGGAAACTAGAAAGGAAATGGAATATAAAGATCAAAGTGGTCCCAGTGGTAGTATGAGCATTTGGGCTGTGACTCCTAAGATGGGAGAGAGGTTCCAACTGATCTCAAGAACCTTGGAGCTCTCTGTTCAGAACAGTGCAAAGTTAGGAACGGCTATGGTACAGAACCCTCAAACTCCAAGGCCACTGATAGAGGACTCAACATGGAGGAAGACACATACATCTATAGGGATAAGAAGGAAATTTTTATATGATAGAGATGATGGATGGATGGATGGATGGATAGATAGATAGATAGATAGATAGATAGATAGATAGATAGATAGACAGACAGATAGATAGATAGGGTTGGATGGATGGATGGATGGATGTGTGGGCAGACAGATGTGTGTGTGTGTGAGAGAGAGAGAGAGAGGGAGGGGGAGAGAGAGAGAGAGAGAGAGAGAGAACTGACAAGCACAATTAGCACTGTTCATTCATGCCTTATTTCCATCTCCTTCCACATTTTTTGCACTCTTCTTTCACCATGCATATAGATCCAGGATGCACTCATGACATGGAGTTATTCCTAAGGGAGCAAATTACATGTCATGAGCTATATGAGCATCAATGTTCTTATGGGTATCCTCAGCTGGAAACAGACTCTCCATTCATCTCAGTGGGAAGGATGATTATATCTGATTGTGTCATGGAAAATTCCCACATTTGGTGGCTTGGGGAATCCCCACTTAACCTTGAAATGGGTAAGGTGATAATGTAAAATAGGCAGCACTGCATGTTGTTGTTGCTATTGCAGATCCATTTCTTTGTTTTAAATTGGGTACAGGCTATTAGAGTTTACAGTACAGTTTCTGAATGGTTCCATTTCAAATTAGCTGGAAATGAGGTTGAGGACTTATGGTCAGATAGTAGTAGCAATAACACTTAGACTTATATAGCACTCTTTACAGCCCTCTCTAAATGGTTTACAGAGTCAGCATATTGCCCCAATAATCTGGATCCCCATTTTACTGAACGTGGAAGGATGGAAGGTTGAATCAACCTTGAGCCAATCAGGATTGAACTCCTGGCAGTGAGCAGAATTAGCCTGCAATACTGAATGAATGAATGAATGAATGAATGAATGAATGAATGAATGAATGAATGAATGAATGATTCTTTATTGACCAAGTGTGACTAGACACACAAGGAATTGGTCTTGGTGCATATGCTCTCAGTGTACACAAAAAGAAAAGATACATTCATCAAGAATCATAAGGTACAACATTTAATATAGTCATAGGGTACAAATAGGCAATCAAATCATACTAGGAAACAGTCAATATAAATTGTAAGGATACAAGCAATAAAGTTACAGTCACACAGTCACGAGTGGGAGGGGAGGGGTGATGAGTGATGAGAAGATTAATAGTGATAGTAATGCAGACTTAGTAACTTAGTTGGACAGTGTTGTGGGAATTATTTTGTTGAGCAGAGTGATGGCATTTGGTAAAAAAAACCTGTTCTTGTGTCTAGTTGTTCTGGTGTGCAGTGCTCTATAACATCGTTTTGAGGGTAGCTGAAATACTGCATCCTAACCACTGTGCCATCATGGTTCTAGATAATCCACAAAGGATTTCAAATGGCTATCTGTAGTTTTCAAGCTGTACACTGCCAATCCTACATTAAAATAAGGGTTCACCACTTTAAGGTCTCAGAAAGAAGGTGGGATATAGATGCAATAAATAAATAAAATTTATGTAGAACCTTTTTAAGCAGCTTAAGTGTAAGAGATTATTATGCAGGGGACCAACTGCAGGTACTATAGAACCTATGACAAATATACATTCCAGGCTTTCAATTGCTGACAATAACTAGATCTCCTTTATTGTGCTTGGGTACAATACACAGAATCTCAGGCATGTTTCAGCCATATCGATCATGACAGAAAAAGGATCACCGCTTTGCTTTCATGTGCAGTTTACAGTACTTGATAATCTGCGCTGCATTCTTGAATGGGACAGTAAAGTCTCTTATTTTTATTTAATTGAAATGTGTCTAATCTTTTGAAGGAACTCATAATTTCATCCCTTCTGAGATTGAGTTGTAGCTTCTTAAGTGCCTCCCTAGGTTTTTATATTATCAAATGAAGTCTTTCTTTGACTTCAATTAGATTTCAGAAAGAACACAGCAGGGTTTTTAGAAGAGTGGTGCAGTGGCCTAGAGGTGGAGCTCTCGCCTCACAGGAGGCTGTGAGTTTGATCTTAGAAGCAGATATTTCTCTCTCTGGGCACAATGAGAATATATCCGCTGAACAAAACTCTGCATTGGTGACAGGAAGAGCATCCAGCCATTAAATATACTACTAGCTCCATTCAGTTGCCCAGACTCCACCTCAAGGGAATATGGGGTCATTAAACAAAGATGACAGCAAGGTTTTGGTAATGAGTTGCTTATTCTTCCTTAGGGGAGCTTCAGTCAACTTCCATTCTTCTTTCTGTCTTCCTTGGTATACCTTTTCCAATCCCTTCATTTTCATTGAAACATGTTAGCTTTGGTTGAATATGGTGATTTATAGTTTATCATTTCTTGAATGGCTTGCTACTTCATAAGATTTTTGCTACAATGATGATGATGATTTATTTATATATCAAACTTCTTAACTGCCCATCTCCCTCAGGAGGGGCTCTGGGAAGTGAATAATAGCTTTCTTTTTTTCTATAGCGCATGATAATATTAAAATGGAAGCTGATGCTGGAATGATAACAGTTATGAACAGTGTTTTTAGGATCTAGAAGTTAAACTGAATAAATTCTTGACTAGCTCTAGTCTTGTGGTTTTAGACATTTTCCCTCAAAATGCTAATAGCAATAGCACTTAGACTTATATACTGCTTTACAGTGCTTTACAGTGCTTTACAGCCCTCTCTAAGCAGTTTACAGAGTCAGTCTATTGACCCCAACAATCTGGGTCCACATTTTACCCATTTCGGAAAGATGGAAGGCTGAGTCAATCTTGAGCCTGGTGAGATTTGAACTGCCAAGTTGCAGGTAGCCAGCAGTCAGTAGAAATAGCTTGCAGCACTGCAGTCTAACCATTGCACCACTGCACTCTAATGTTAAATCACGTCCATTATCTTCTCTATGTAATTCTAGCACAGCAAAATATTCACCTACCTGTGCTGTTTGACTGAGAGCAGATATCTGTTGTTGCTATGAAAGGGATTTGTATTTCCGATCATCTGCTAGCATTTGGAATCTTGACATGTTATCAGTTTTAAACAATAGTCATTCCAAAAGAAATCAATATAGAAATCAATTTGTTAGGTATTAATGATGACCATGGGTCAGTTATATAAAGTTGAACTTGGTTCAACTGGATTTGGGTGGCCATATACCAACTCTATCTATGAAAAAAATATTAACTATTTTTATAACTCAGTTTAATTGCAATCAATTGGTTTTACTGTTCATTGCACTAACATTAGGAAAATTGAAGTATCATTTGGCATATTCCTCAGTAACACTTTCTTCGTGATCTTAGGATGAGACTCTCTCTCTCTCTCTCTCTCTCTCTCCCTCTCCCTCTCTCCCTCTCTCCGTCTCTCTCCCTCTCCCTCTCCCTCTCCTTCCCTCCCTCCTTCTCTCTTTCTCTCCCTCCCCCTCCACCCTCAATTCCACTACCTCTTGTCTTTTTATTTATGTTGTTGTAACTTCCCAGAGACACTTAGCTGACATGAGTGGTAAAGGCATTCTGGAAGCTGTGTGACCCCAGTAGATGTTCTGCAATTTCCTGTACTTTTCCAAAATTGTAGGATAGTAAATAGAAGTTTGACATGTCAGCTGATTTGGTTAAATTTTTTTGTCTCCATGCATTTGGAAGATTTGGCAGGTTAGGTTAGGAGGCAGTTTATGCCTTGCAGATAAGTTTAAACATCCATCTCCCCCTTAAACTTACTCACTTTGGAATGCAGACTCCAATATTCCACACAAATTGAGAATGGACATCAGATAGTCTGAAGTTGTACACACACATTTCTGTTTAGAAGACGCACATTGAGATGAGTTTGTTTTTTTAAATAGAAAGGATAATAGTTCTCTTCTCAGGTCTATAATTATTTCTTAATTTTAATGCAAGAAAACAAGGGTAATTATCCTGATTTTTTTTATCAATACCAAAATTCTTGAATTAAATCTATTTTTCAGGAAAGTATGTAGTTTAGTAGTATAACTATTTAGAATTCTTGTCTTCATTTCCTGAGCAATATCATTCCATTTCTCTGTCTATTCCTTACAACCTTAACATAAACCCTACCTTTCCCACTAAGCTTGTGCTTAATCTCATAATCCTTATTACTTACAAAAATGATAGCTGAGTTCATAAGAGAAACATGCATTTTGTTCTTTGCTACGCTTGAGCCAATCTCTTCTCCCCCCTCTATTATTATGATTATTATGATTATTAGGATTATTATGATTGTGATTATTATTATTATTATTATTATTATTATTATTATTATTATTAAATCTAGGGTGTTGTGTGACAGATGCTTGTCTGTTGAAATTATAAATTTCCAGAGCGCTTTAGCTTTTTCATGTTCTGTTACTTTGTCTATTCTATGGTCCTACCAGTTCTTGCTTGTAGTCAAGTTATATGCACCGTTGTTGGTACATTGTCATGTCATTGTTAGCAATCAATATGTGTGATCTTCTTGCAGCACCTAACTAGGTGGTCCACTCTTTATTAAGCTTCTTGGCAGAGATGACATTTGCTGTCTGTTGCTCAATCCTTCTCAATCCTGGCTTTGTATGCATTTGTTCTTAAGGTCTTGTGCAGCCAGATTTAGCCTTTCAGTCTCTTTCTTCAACTTTCCTGCCCTTATCTCTTTCCAGGTCTTGTTATCACATTTTCCTGCTATTTTTTGAAATATACTGGCCATATAATTGCTTTGCCATGTCTGTTTTCTATTCTTCATATGGTCTTTCATATGGGCCAGTTTGGTGTTCAGTAAGCCTTCAGGATATCCTGCCTTCAGTGCATCTTCTTCACTGTTCTTCAAATATTTTCCAATGTCCATTTTTCTTCTTCAGTTGTCTGGTGTACTTGCAATATTCCATGCCTACCTATGTTCCTTGGTAAGTAGATTCTGGCAGCATCAATGCATGGATGAAGCACATAATTTGTTGTGATTATTGGTGGTGGGGGGCTTCCTATTCAGGACATCTAGTTCAGTTTGAGTCACATCCATTATTCTAACTACATATTTCATGACTGGAATTATCCAAGTATTAATTTCCTTGATAATATTCCCACCACTGAGCTTATTTTTTTTTCATTTTTCTGATGTATTTATTACTAACCTTCTTCTAGATTTCAGTGTGCCTAATACTGACAGTTTATTATTATTGTTATTACCAGTTTTGCAATCCTCTATCCATTAACTGAGGAATGAGCCCCACTTAGTTAAATCACTTTTTAAAATAAAAGTGTAGAATCCCAGGGCTTTCTATATAATACAGACGAATTTATAAAAACCTGAATTATGGCTCATGCAGTTCTAATCTCTGCCACAAATTTATCAGAGAATCTAATATAATATGCCTTTTCCAGCTTCTCCTACCACCCTAGATGTATTAAGACTGTGCTTTGAACCTTTTAAAGTATTATTTGGCTTTTCATAATTTGTTGTCTTTAAAATTGCTTTATCGTTTTATTCAGCTTTGTATGTATTTCCCTCTAACTCTGCCCTGTTATCTTTTACCAGAGGGCACTGTTCAAAATAAATGTAACAGGCTGTGAAATATCTGCTTTGTATATTGTACATTTTAGTTTGCCTTTCATTTAAATTCTACACAGTCGTGAACTCTTTATTTATACATAAACAGGTCATCCTCTGAAGTTCTCAGTAAACTTTGATGGAATTACAGCCATCTAACATGTGCTTTGCATATAGGGCCTATTTTCTTCAGCAGCCTTTCTCAATGCGATGGCCTTGAAAGTTTCTGACTGTAACACCCATTAAACTCTGACCACTGATCAGATTACAAGGAGCTGACAAAAATGTAGCCTGACATAATCTGGAAGACAGGGGAAGAGAAAACCTTCTCTGATTATTTGCAAAGGATGGGAAAGGATTGTGTGTGTGTGTGTGTGTGTGTGTGTGATCTATGAACTAGATCATCCACTGATCTAGCCCATGTTTATGTGTGTGTGTATGTTTCTGTCCCTGAATAAATATTACAGCATAAATTTATCAATGTTCCTGTCCAAAACAGTTTCTTTAGATTATATAAAGATCACTAAAAGATTAAAATGAATAACACAAAACTGTAGATCCAGTACAAGACTAAACTTTCCAAACAGCTAGATGATGAATCGTTGTTAATATTACAATAAAAACTGTATCTAATATATTGTTTAAACAATAAGGATATATTATCATAAAAGTAATGAAATGTAATATTGCATTCTCTATGACTCTACCATCTAAAAAGATAATACTACCGGTAACAGGAAGAATACCTTCATATCTTCTTTTGCTCTTGAGAAATTTTTTTTTTCTAAAAGTTCTACTTGGGTCGTTTTCATAAGGCAAGTTGTAATCCTTCTCCTGTGCCTTGATGTCAGCAATATCATTGATCCACTTCACCCAATCTATTTGACCTCCTGCCTAAATACATTTCTTTGAGCTCAAAGGAGAATAAACTCCATTCAATGGGAATTTCTTCTCAATAAACATGTATAGGATTAGAGTGTACCTTAGCAATATGTTTTCGGATCAATCAGGGTAGGGATGTACTTCAGTTGTCATGACAATTCCAGAAGCAATATGGTTTGCATATAATGAGTAACATGTGCTGGCTAATGTGTCCAGTAATGAATGTGAAGATGTAAATGAAACATATGAAGGCAAGAAGTGGATGGTATCTCATAAGAAAACAGGAAGTTAAAACTTTGCAGAAAGAGTGGGGCATTTTAAGTGGTACACAGCTAGCAGAGCAGAGATGCATATAATTAAAGCATATACTTTTAAAAGTCATTTCTTATATATCTTGTATCTGGGTAGAAGTGGGAAAATACTGATATTTTGCCTTCTATTCCTTCCTCTGAGAAACAGGTAGCTGTCATGTGCTTCTACTATCTCCATGTATCTTTTGTTAAATACACCTGACTTCTGATCCCTTGAAAAGGTTAATGACAATGTGACTGGGTTGGTTACAAGATTCCTAGGACTCTAACACTCAAGAGAAATGCAGATCTGTCAGCCTGTCAAAGAATATGCCTTGAAAAACAAAAAAAAATAACTAGTGAGCTTAATTAAAACCTTCAGCTAATATTTGCAAGAATCAGCTGTATCTACAGCTCTATAGGCACACATAATGCATAAACAGCTGATGGTAGGATATTAGATATAGTACATGGATTTTAAACCAGAGTTGGCATGATATAACTCCAATGCCTTTCTATCTTCTCCTTCAAAGCATGGATCTTTGATAGTTCAAAAATTGCATCTTGTAAACAGCATCACAGCAGAAAAACTGAAACATTTGTTTCATTTTCCTATTGAAATAGATTGATTATATTAAGATGCATTAGATCAAAATTGGAAATGCAATATGATATTTTGGAAAGTAAAAGGAATACATTTTTCTATTTTTCCAGAAGAATTATTATTGTCTGCTTCAGGAATGGATTTGGAAGAAGGGAGGAGTACAGAAAGTCCTTCCAAGGTTGCAAAATTCTGCAGTGATGCTACTAAGGTGCAGTGAATTTTCCAAAGGACTGCCTCCATATTTTACTAGCGAGATCTGAGTCAGTTTCAATGCTATATTATCTATATCCATGCCAAATGCATGTTGATTTAACTACACCAGAGTAAGTCCAGTGTAGGATACAGGTTCTGTAGGGTGCAGAAACCTTATAAAAGATTTGAAAAATTTAAGATTGAAAAATTTGAATGATTTTGAAAACTCATAAAAGATTTGAGCTGCTGGGAAATCTGGTTGCTAATCAACTGAAGAGCTTCTGGAGATTTTGAGGTTTTCTTTATATATCTTCACTTTATCTCCCTTCTCTCCACTTTGAAGCCTTTAACAAATTTCCAACTATTTTTTTCAGGATATAAAAGTTAAATTAAAATACCAAAATCTTATGCATTACTGTTTCTAAGTAAACATTCTCAAGAATAAAGTACAAGGATGCATAAGTAAGTTGATTTTTACAGTCTTCCCTCAGTATTAACCTCTTGAAAGCATTAAATCATTCCTGTATTGTCTGGTATTACTTCATTTATTCCAGCACATCAAGAATAGTAAAATTGTTACTTATGTCGTAATGTGAGACAGAATTTTTGTGTGTGAAGTCCTACCTGCCAGAACTTATTTAACCCTCCATGTGCCTTTAAATGTAAAGTGGAAATGTAGAAACTAAAATCAATAAGTAATAGAAAAAAATAACTTCATTCTCAGAGAAAAGCATGTGTGAAATTGCTATCCATATTAAGAGGGAAAAAAAAAACCTATGAACTGAACAGAGCAATTAAATGGACCAAAAGCTTATGTCTCCAATTCCTAAGTTTCAGCCCACTCCTTTCAAAGGAGGATTAAAGAGTTTGCAAATCAACTCTACCTGTTGATTCCCACCTACTGTCCTTATCCTATCTCATCTCAGTACTGTAAGGAGCTGCCTCCCCCTCCACTTTTAACCTAGTCCCTTTCCCAGGGCTGAAATCACCTTTAAAAAAAAAACTTAAACAAAACTCAGGCAAAACCAACTTCCCCATTCCAAACATATGCTCCTTTTGTCAGTAGGAAACGATTAGATGTCTTTCTACGTACGGCAAGATACCCATTTATGTTATTTTTACCTGATCAAAATAGATTATCCTGGTTTTGTTGCTCATCTCAGAAGGCTCGTGGTTGGTACTCCTGACTGCTGAGAAAGCGACCTTAGAATTAGCAGCCCGTACAGAGATCCCCAGAGGAGAAGAAGAGGATCCCTTAGAATCGGTCGCTGGGTTGGAATCGCAAACTACCAAGCATTTTCCTTCCAGTACGATGGGTTCTGTGTCATTCTGTGCCCAGACGGGGAGAGCGGAGAGAGCCAGCGTAAGGATGATGGTGAGCACCATGGACAGCGCCCTGCTTAAAGCGCCCATGTTCAGCACCAAGAGCGGCGGACAGCGAAGCCTTGCGCGGAGCGCCTCAACGTTCCTCTCCTTCCACCTCTCTCCACGCTTACACAGACCACGCCACAAAGCCAGCTCTAGCAGCCCTACCAGCAGCGGAGGGGGAAAAAAAATCACCACTCTTACACAGACAGAGGCTCACAGGCACACACACACCGCTTGCTACCAGCACAGCATCAGCAGAAGCTTCTTCTGAAAATTTTCAACATTTCCAGCGGAGGTGGGGGTGGAAAGTCTATCTTCCCTCCTGTTTGATTTTGGAGGGAAGGATCCTTTAAAAAGCTACTGGAAATGTGCTTCCAAACACCTCCTGGACCAAATCAGCTCTTTCCGGTTCCCCTTTCTTTGCCATTGAACCCCCCCACTCCCAGAATCCAGGAGGAAAAAGCTATGGCGGGAGAGGGGGGGGGGGCAGCCCTAAGGTGAATTATTGACGAAAGAAAGCGAGAGCGAGATCAGGAAGAAATAAAAACATTTGACGTAGCAATGAGTCGTTTCATCTTGCCCCTCATTCTTGTCCTGCAGGGATTTAGCCGACACGCTCAACTATTGATAGCGGAGACTTGCCTTCCAAACTGACTCAGATACTGTGGCTGAGCTCATTTGCTTTGAAAAAGCGAAGTTCCCTCGCTCTTTACCACGATTCCCCCCAGCGTCATGGCATACAAAAGCACGCCCAGCCCTCGCTCGCTCGCTCGCTCTCGCTCGCCCTCACTCTCTCGCTCGCTCGCTCGCTCGCTCGCTCGCTCCAGCTCCCTCCCCACAATTGTCTTTAAACGGGGCATCTAGCAGCAATGCAGGAAATTGCATTCTCCGAGGCCACCATTCCAAACATAACTTTGTCAATGGTTTTAACGCTCGTGTAAACGGGGTTTTTTTTTGGGTCCCCACCGTGTTAATTAACGACCGTCCGGTCGTCTTTGCAGGTTTAACTCTTGAGCAATCGTCACTCAAAACGCTTTTTGCAATGCGGTATTTAGATGACAAACCTCAACGTGATTGTGAGGAAGAAAACTCCAGTGAAACCACGAGATTTGTTTCTGAGCAGAAGTTTAAAGAATCAGGGTGCAACTTTTCTTTTTACAGATTTGAAGTTTTGAGTTTCATTTAAAATGCTTATGAAAGTATCAACCTGCAGAGAAAGTATCAACCAACAATCACAATTGTGGGATAAGCTAAACTGCATCCAGTCATAAGAGTAGAATATTTTCAATATTTTCAATACCTGTGCCTTTGATTAAAAACCCTTTAATATTCATGATATGGGTAAAGGTATTTGTTAAATGCTTCCGTTTCTTGGAGAAACAACACAACTGTTTAAACTGAAAACAAAGTAATAGATTGTCCCACTTTCCTGTTGAGATTGGTGGGTTTGTATTCTAGTGCACTGCCTAGTGGTTCTTTTTGAAAATGTTTCACTTAATTTATTTATATTGCACAACAGAAGGCAGGATACTCTGAAGAAAAATAACAATAGCAATATAATTGTGTACAATAGCATTCCAAGACTGTTTTCTCTGTCTCACCTAGGTTATTCATTCTTTGCAACTTCCTTCCAGTAAGAGACACAAATAGAGGTCATATTTATTAAAGATTTTGAATGAGGCAGCATGTGGCATTTGTTTACTGAAACATTTATACATAAGATTCTTAAGATCCCTAAACATATTTTGAATAATATAACAAAAAAAATTAATACTTCAATTTTCTTCTCATACATACAAATTTTAATCAAACCTTTCACTCTAAGATTTCATTATATTTCCCTTCTTTCTATAACCTATTATTTCGAATCATCAAAACTACAAAATCATTTTCCTTCTTACACAAAAAGTCCATAGGGAGCCAGTAACAGTAAATAAAAGAACATTTTATATAATAGCTTAACGACAATCAGCTTACATAAAACAAATCAATGATGTGCCACCATTAGAAATCCTTGCAATCCATTTGGAAGCCAATGATCTAATAATGTCAAGTTGAGATTGTGTAGCTTCAAATCATATGGCAACCTGTTCTTAATTCTGTTTATTGATAAAATTGATAAAATTTTAGAAGCAATGGTAATGTTTATATTGTTGCTATTATAACATTTATTCCAAACTTTTCTAAACTAGAAATGTTCAACATTCAGTAATAATTAAAGTTAGGCTGTTATTATTTAGTATTTAGTAAACAAACCTGATACATTTCCTTCCTTCCTTCTTTCCTTCCCATTATCAGCATTATCATTCATCATATCTAGGCAGAAGAGCTGGATGTGAAAAACATGTTTACGAATTAAAGATTGAGATAATATTGGTTCATTACTTAAATCTCACTGTCATGGAAAACACTGTAAGCCCTGCAAGACTGACTAATAATTGTACTGTTGTGTTCCCATGATCCAAATAGAATTGGACAGAGTTGGAAGGGACCTTGGAGGTCTTCTAGTCCAACCCCCTATTTAGACAGGAAACCCTATACCATTTAAGACAAATGGTTATCCAATCTTTTCTTTAAAACTTCCAGCATTGGAGCATTTACAACTTCTGGAGGCTCATTGTTCCACATATTAATTGTTCTAACTGTTAGGAATTTTCTCCTTAGCTCTAGGTTGCTTCTCTCCTTGATTAGTTTCCATCTGTTGCTTCTTGTCTTACCCTCAGGTGCTTTGGAGAATAGGTTGACTCCCTCTTCTTTGTGGCAGCCCCTGAGATATTGGAACACTGTTATCATGTCACTCCTAGTCCTTTTTTTCATCAAACTGAACATACCCAATTCCAGCAACTGTTCTTTAGATATTTTAACCTCTAGTCCCTTAATCATCTTTGCTGTTCTTCTCTGCACCCTTTCTAGAGTCTCAAGATCCTTATGTAGATCGTGGTGACCAAAACTGGATTCAGTATTCCAAGTGTGGCCTTAGCAAGGCATTATAAAGTGGTATTAACACTTCACGTGATCTTGATACTATCTCTCTGTTTATGCAGCCTAGAACTGTGTTGGCTTTTTTGGCAGCTGCAGCACATTGCTGGTTCATATTTAAATGATTATCCACTAGGAGTCCAAGATCCCTGTCACAGTAACTACTATTGAGCAAGGTACCACATGTAAGTAATCTATGTTGTCCTCAACCACCCACTGTAGCCTCACATGGGAATTAGGAGCAGAAAGAGGATGGATAGGTATCCCCCCCCCCATTTTGTCAAAATGTCTCTCACCTGGATTGAGCCACTAGTGACTTCCATCACCCCAGAGGTGGTATTCAGCAGGTTCTGACCAGTTCTGGAGAACCGGTAGCGGAAATTTTGAGTAGTTAGAAGAACCAGAAAATACCCCCTCTGACTGGAAATTTTTACAGTATCCTTCCCCTGCCATGCCCACCAAGCCATGCCCACAGAACTGGTAGTAAAAAAAAATTGAATCCAACACCACATCACCCTATATTTAAAAATAGTAAGTGACAGACTTCCAGCTCTATTTTGTAGTCACTTTTTTGGCTTCTTGCCAAAATGACTGCTTCCTGTTGTTCTGGGTTATCCCTACTCATGGCCAATCATTATTCAATAGTTCACTGGAGGAAGTACCTCCTTAGGGAAAACAGCACATATGGCCAAATCAATCATGCACACAAAGCCATGTGAGGTAATCAGATAAAGATGGAGTTACTTATGTTCCTCATTTTCCCAGGTGTAACCCTTAATATGTAATTCTTACATATTAGAATTTCAAATGAAATTCTGCCAAAATCTAACTTTAATAAATTAACCACTTCATGCTTTTTAAATTCACATTTTACATTTACTTTTTCCTTTATGTAAAGGATGAAATAACGTTCTTCCAGTTATTAGCCACAGATGTCTACACACTCTATTAAAAGAATGACAGACACTGAGCAAACTACACCCTGCATGTTTCTCCTATTACATTATTTACATCTGAAGACTTTCTATTTTTCAATGTCCTCACAGCATTTATGATTTTCTTTTCTTTTTTTTAAAGTCCTAATATTTATAGTTTCATTTTTATTCTAGATTTTGGCGTCTCACTATCATTCCCATATCAATCTTTGATGTGCTCATTCTAACATTCTCAAATATCACTTTCATCCCAAATAACTTTATCTCTTCTAATTTAACCCATTCAGATGGAGACTCCTTGTTTAGCCCTTTTCACCGACTCTCAAAATAGCTGTATTTCTCTGCCTCTGTAAGTAATAAGCATTTCTTGCTCTTTGACTACATTTTAGTGACTACAGGTAGTCTTGATCTACCACCATTCATTTGGTAACTGTTGAAAATTAGGGTGGCACTTCAGAACACCTTTCTCACACTTATAATCCTAGCAGAGTCCCATGGTCATGTGATCACCATTTGTGACTTTCCCAGAGGGCTTCTGACAAGCAAAGTCAATGGGGAAGTCATCAGCCATATGTTGCAGTCATAGTGATTCATTTCATGACCATGGCAAAAATGTTCATAAAATTGAATGATATCATGAGATGCGTCACTTAAGAACTATGCTGCTTAACAACATTTCTGGTCTCTATTGTGGTTTTAAATTGAAGACTAGTTGTATTTTTTTTCTCTGTAAATAGTATCTTTCTTTTAGACTTTTTTTTTCTCATCCACAATATCCTTCATTCCAGCAAGAATCTTTTTTGCATCTCCTATTAGTACATATTTACATATGTACTATGCCAAGCAATCACTGCTCTCATTGAGGGTATCTAATTCTTGCCCATTTGGAAAAGGACTGAGAATGGGCATCTTGAAATATAATCTTATCCAGACAATTAGAGCAACCCTAACCCTGACCTCCACAGGGTCTGAAGCTTTTGTCAAACTGAAAGCAACCTCCCAATGTCATGATGCAACCTCCACGCCTTTTCTGTGTGTGTATGACATCACAACACAAATAGCAAAAATGTCGCTTTTCCTCCTCAGTGCTTCTAGACTCACTTGTCAGGGTTCCAAGTAACATACCCACATCAAGCAAAACTCCGAGACAGGTAGACTCCTCAAAGAATGTTTTTTTTTTTTATTGGATATGTCATATTGGCACAGTTTAGTGAAAACCAGCTCTGAAGGTTCCCGTGGTTTCCACCTAATTAAACGTAAAAAGAATTTCCCCTCCCCAAACAATCTGTCATATGCAGGGGTGGGCTGCTGGGAGTTCAGGAGAGCCCCTAGCTAAGATTCTGTGCTGTTTGGAGAACCCCCAAATCCCACACCTGGCTGGCCCCACCCACCCCACCTGCCCCTCTCAGGAGTCCCAACATGGCCTGTTTGGGATGCAGGTAAGAGCAAGGTGTGAGTGGAGGCTTGGGGAGGGTGAAAAATGGGCTTCCTGGAAATTCAGGAAGCCCAGAAATGGGTCTGTTTCTGGCTTCAAGAGAGCCTCCAGAGCCCGGGGAGGTGGTTTTTGCCCTCCCAGAGGCTCAAGAAAAGCCTCCAGAGCCCAGGGAGGGCAATGCCCCTCACTGCCATGGTGCATGAGGCCAACTAGGCCACACCCACCATGGCCACACCCACCCAACAACCAGGCAGAGAACCTGTTGCTAAAATTTTTGAAGCCCACCCCTGGTCACATGGTCCAATCAAGGTGCTGCCTGGTTGCCTGGTGACATCGCTCATCCTTCCTCTGACCAAGTGTGAGATTGTCCTTGTTTCCCAAGAGAAAGTATTTTGTTTTGGCTACCAAACCCCAGATATTTCTAATCCCACCTCCCTATCCCTCAGCTGCAGTGTGGCAACCCTCAAGCTCCAAGATGGCTTTGATCAGATCAGCTTCAGGGTTCAGTGGGAATTGGGAGGCATAGTGAGCTTTTTAAAAACTATTTCTGCTTCAGTAAACGTGCCAGTGTATTATAATTACAGTGGAGTGACGTAGTTACCTCTTTGGAATTAACCTAGCAATAAAACCTTTTCAAACTGTTCATTATTCAACATGCAGTGTGATTCCTGTAGTTTGGAAAGAGTAAAGGACAAACAAAACGGCTCTTCAAATAGGCATGCTCAGTATCTGCAGTGCAGAATTACAGATTGGATCAGACCAGTGTTTTTCTACATGAAATGGGTATTGTGTGACTGGCTTTATTGGTTCTTAGCTCTACATTTAGGCCTGGTTTAATGTTTCAGTGCTTTTTGTCTGCTGTACATTGGCTGGTTGTTCTTGGGATGAATCAATTCAGTTTTGGAAGCAGCTGTTTTCTCTGTGGAAGTCTAATTTCTCTGACCTGGTTTTCACATTTTCCCATGTAAGGAGCTGATAAACCGGTATATTTATCTCAGTAATGAATAATGTTTTTAAAAAATTAAAAAAAATTAAAATTTAAAAGACTGCCAATATGATCCATACACACACACTTCCTGTTTGAACCAAATAAGCTTTTTGGATGAGAATCTTTTTCTTCCTCCTCCTCCTCCTCCTCCTCCTCCTCCTCCTCCTCCTCCTCCTCCTCCTCCTCCTCCTCTTCTTCCTCCACCTCCTCCTCTGCCTCCTCTGCCTCCTCTTCTTCTCTTCCTTGGAAAAAACAGTCCAGTTGCCTTTTGTATAAAGCACCTTTGAGACAACTATGACCTGGATGACTGAGACTTTAAAAATTTAAGTTAGGACTTAACTGGCCTTAAATATAGGTAGTCCTTGACTGATGACTGATAATTGAGTCTGCAATTTTGGTTGTAAATCATGAGAGTCATAAAACGGGTTACCAGGTGACTGTGACCAATTTTACAACCTTTTTTGGGATGGTTGTAAAGCAAATGCCATGGTCTTTAAGTGAACACTATGGTCATTAAGAAAACCCATTTTTCACTATGGGGATTTTTTTGCCAGAAATTGGAAGTAAATATCTATTTCTGGCAAAAACATCACAGATTACAGAAATGTGACTACGGGGTGATGCAAATGGCCATAACTGCAGGTCAGTTGCTCAGCACTCAAAATACAGTTAGGCAAGAGAGGCCTGGACATTGTAATGTCCAAAAGTCATCAAGAAAGGTCATAGGTCAAAGACTCTTTGAGATCTGTTTTCCTCTTATATGCTAGGTATATACAACCAACATACTTAACTAGGCCAGGTAAACATTTCCTATATGCATTTGCCCTACACATTAACATTCTTTGTTTGGGTTATTTTGGTGAGATGGTGATAGTTTAGAATTCTATGTTAATTCATCCCACTTGGTTAACTTAATCAACCCATTGGGCAAAACCAGAAAATCATCCGAGTGAAATGTGTTGTGTGAATGCAGATCAAATAGATTTTACCCATTCTCCTTCCCCATTCTAATTATCATTCTTCTATAGGTAGTTATTTGAAATACCTCTGTTTATTTTCAGAGTTGAAGATCAGTCCATTATAGCTATTGGATGCCATGATGGGAGGTGACTGTAGCAGATTACCAAGGACCTTTAGCATGATGTACAATGATGTCATTGAGAATCCTCCTTGTTCCCTTGTCTTCTCTTCTCTGACATGACATGACATCAGTTGTCCCTGCAGCACTTATTTTATTCTCCCACCCTGGCTCAGCTCACCACACTTCAAATAATTTAAAAAAATGGCCGAGATGAATTTTCATGAAAGTGTAAGTTCTCTTTTAATTTAACTGCTTTCTATACACTGTATATAACAGTCCAATTAGCTAGCACAGCCTTTTATTCTTGAACTTTGAAGATGAGATCATCATCATAAACAATATTTCTGGTTTCAAATTCACAGGATTGTGGATTTTAGCATGCCCCAAGCTCTATTTTTTCAAAAGATAAACCAATGTTATTATATTATTATATTCAAAAAGTGCATTGATTCCCTCTTAAGTGTCTTGTGTTTCCGTAATGCCATAAAATAAATTTATCCCTTGCTATAGGATGAAGAAAAAAGAAAGGTTGATTTTAAAAAAATCAGCCTGTTAACTGCACCCAAACTGTGTTCTAAATGTGCCCCCCCCCCCAACTTTCCAAATCTTAGTACAATTCTAGCTTAGGTTTTGTTTATAGTTTCCACTTCTAGAGAATAAAACAATGAATACCTGTGTGCAGGATATGTAAGTGCTGACCTGGAAGGCAAATAGCACTAATTTATTTTTCTATTTGATTTTTATCCTGCCTTTATTACTTTATAAGTAACCCCAATGACACAAGATTTGACAGAGCATTTAAATTTTATTTTATTTTTTTAAATTTTTATTGGTTTTTAAAACAAACATAAACAAACAAAACATACAAACATCAAGCCATCTTCCATATATATATATATACATACAGTATGCCAGTTGGTTTACAAATGGTTTGTGCTTCCATTTTGTAGACTTCAATTACAATTACATTGTATATAATCTCATATTTTCAATCAAATATTAAATACATTAATATCATTATTAAACAATCATTTGACTATACTTTTATTCATTCATGCTTTATGAAATAATCATATTTTACTTAATTTATTTTATGACAGTTCATATTATCATCCCAAATCTATCCTAGAATCATTTTGTAGATATAATAAGAAAAGAATACATCTTTATATATTTAGTATTTTCTAAAAGTCTACATATTTCATTACTATATTTTATTGTCTAACCATTGATAGAATAGATCCCAAATTTTATAAAATTGTTTTATTATCTTGTTCTCTAATTTCAAATGTCAATCTGCTCATTTCAGCACATTCCAATATTTTCTTAATGATTTCCTCCTGTGATGGTGTTTTCTCATTTTGCCAGTTTTGAGCAAATACAATCCTAGCCGCTGTTAATACATTTACAATCAGGTATTTCAAGTCTTTACTATATATTTCAGGTAAAATTCCCAATAAAAATATCTCTGGTTTCAAATCTTTATGTTTTTTTTGTCATTTTTTCCAACCACGTGTGGATTTTAGTCCAATATTTTTTAGGATCTGCACAAGTCCACTACATATGGTAATATGAGCCAGGTGTCTGATGACATTTCCAACATTTTTTGGATTTATTCTTCAACATTCTTGCTATTCTTGTCGGGGGAAAATGCCATCTGTAAAACATCTTATTCAAATTTTCTTTATATGCTGTTGACATTGTCATTTTATAATTTTGAGACCACAATTTTTGCCATTTCTCTAGATCAATCCCATATCCAAAATTCTTCCCCCAAGCAATCATAGTTTCTTTAACTTGTTCTTCTTCTAGTTTAATTTCTAATAAATATCCATACAATTTTTTAATCACCTTTTCATCAGTACCTGTCAAAATCTTATCTAAGACAGTCAGTTTATCATAGAAATCTTCCATTTTAGAATCTTTATCATACCTTGAATGTATTTGCGCATATGAAAACCAATTCATCTTTATACCTTGTTCCTCTAGTTTTTGTATAGATTTAAGTTCACCCTTTTCATTCAATATTTCACCATATCTAACAATTTGTTCCTTTTTGTATATTATAGGATAAGAAAATGCTTCAATAGTCGATAGCCAGACTGGAATTTTCAAATAACATTGTCTTTTAATCTTCTCCCAGTTTAACCACAGGGACTCCCGTATATAATGTCTTCTAAAGTACCCCTTGTGTTTTAGTTCCTTTATACTATAAAAAAGCATGCCACCCCAACAACAGGTCATGTCCTTCTAATGTCAACAATCTAGTATTTCTTAATGTTATCCATTCCTTAACCCACATCAAATTTGTAGCTTGGTAATACAACTCCCAATTAGGCAAACTAAATCCTCCTCTTATTCTAGCATCTTGCAAAAGTTTTAACTTTATTCTCGCTTTCTTACCTTGCCATATATATTTCAACACAATTTTATTTAAATCTTCAAAGTAGTCTTTTCCAAGCAAATATAAAATTCTGGGTAATATATTCATCTTGATTGTTGATATTCTCCCTATTAATGACAGTTGTAAATTTTCCCATTTCACCAAATCTAGCGCTATCTGTTGTTTAAGTTTGATATAATTATTCTCTTTTAATGTACTGCATCTTGCTGTCAAATATATCCCTAAGTACTTGATCTTATTCATGACCTGAATTTTCAATAGGTCTTCCAGTTCTTCCTTTTGTCTTGATAGCATATTCTTTGTCAAGATCTTTGTCTTATCTTTATTTATTTTCAAACCAGCCACCTTTCCATATGTCTCTATCTTTTCTATCAATTTTAATGCTGTTTCAAGCGTGTCTTCTAAAATGAAAACCAGATCACCCGCAAATGCTTGCAGCTTAAATTCTTCCTTTTTGATTTTCATTCCTTTTATATTCTTTTCATCTCTAATATTTCTATTTAGCACTTCCAAAGTTAACACAAACAACAGAGGTGATAGTGGACACCCTTGTCTTGTTCCTTTTCTTATATCGATAGAGTCTGTCAGTTCTCCCTCTATCATTACCTTTGCCATTTGCTTATGATATATAGCTTCTGTTGCTTGAATAAATTTTCTAGCAAAGCCCATCTGTTCCAGCAGTAATAACATGAATCGCCAATTCACATTATCAAATGCCTTCTGTGCATCTAGAAATATCAAAGCCATTTGTTTTTCAGAATGTGCCTCACAGTATTCCAAAGTGTCCAAGATTACTCTCATATTGTCTTTAATTTGTCTCTTTGGCAGAAATCCATTTTGATCAGGATGGATAAAATTATTTAATTATTTTTTAAGTCTTTCTGCCAATATTGAAGCAAAAATTTTATAATCTGCATTTAGTAGGGAAATAGGTCTATAGTTCTTGATTTGTAATGGATCGGCCTCCTCTTTTGGAACAAGTGTAATATAAGCGTCTGACCAGGATTTAGGTACCCTCTTCTTTAACATAACTTCATTCATAACTTCTAGCAATGGAAGATTCAACGATTCTTGTAATGTCTTGTAAAATTCTGCTGGAAGTTCATCTGAGCCTGGTGCCTTTCCATTATTTTTCTTCTTGAGTGCTTCAGTTAACTCCATCATCGTTATATTGCTTTCTAACATTGTTTCAATCTCTTTAGGTATCTGGGGTAAGTTAGCGTTCTGTAGGAACTGTTTTCCAATAAGCTTCAACACCAGACTCCAGATGTTGATAGAAACCCAGAAGAGCACCTGCAATAATACTCTCCCATGCTCTTCCCTCTATCTTATCAAATAGCAATGTCCTTGAAAAGAAGTCTCAGTTCTTTCTCAGCTTTGTCTGGTCAAAAGAGAAATAAAATATTTTCAAGCCTCTATTTGGCAGTGTTACAAAGTTTCTTTTGCTTTCACTTTCCCCCTCCTTTTCCAGGTAAAATATAATAATAATTAATTAAAAAATTAAAAATATATTTAAAAAAAAAATAACTAAAAGGGAGTCTCTAGCCTAAAATATTATAAAATCAAAAAGGAGAAAAAGAATAGATGAAAGAAGAGAAAAAACCCAGTCCGGTTTCAAAATATAAGATCATGTATAGAAAATCCAGCAATGAGAAAAAAAAATAAAAAGATTACTTTGACATTCCTGTTTAAAATCGCCGCTTAATCACTTCTGTCAAAACTTTTACAGATTATTTCTTTTTCTTACGGTGTCCTTTCAAATCTTAGAATAAAGAAAAGGTTCTCACCAAACCGGCACACTCTCTCTTTCTGTTCTCTTTCATTTTGGAGCTGTCCCAACTTCAGCAGCTTTAATGGCTGCCTCTTTGCTGCTGGCAAAAAGAGCTTCTCCTGGATCTACCAGGGACTTTGCAGTATCCCTGGGATCAAGAGGATGCGCTCTTCACTTTCACCATCTCTTTGGGATGGTTTATATCCAATTGGACCATCCAGGAGCAAAGATATCGGCAGCGATCTCAGACCTCCAAGATTGTATGCCGTATCGTCATGACAGCAGCTCTGCCCTCCAAATTTTATTTTTTTTAAATTTAATTTCTACATCACCTTTCTAGTCAAATAGATACAGCTGAATGTATCTAAATGCAAGTGAGAAAAAAATAAGAAATTATGTGTATAAATGCACATCTATGCACCCATACTAATTTATAGAATTGCAAAGGCAAAAGCAGATACATCGGCTATGAGAAAAATTCAATCTCTATTTGAGGCAATGCATTTATCAGGTTTAAGAAATAACATACAAGCTTCAGACCAGAGAAGAAAAATGGTGTGAATTCAACTGCTTGATTGGAGGAATTGAATAATGATTTCGGATTAAAGAGACAACAAACTTAATCGGTTTATGTGATCTATTCTGAATTTCCCATTTTCATTACACAAGAACCGTAAGATCAATAGAAATGTGCAAATGTGTTTAAATTCCTAATTATATATTTTCTTTTTGGGAGCAAGTTACAACCAATTAAGAAACTAAATTTTACAGTTACTGTTTTCCAGTTCAATTTTTCCCTGTAGTATTTTTGTGCATAAATATCCCAAAATGGAGAAATATGCACACTGATGCAACAAGAAGCTGAATCAAATGGCAATCACATTAAACCTTTCTTAATTGCTCATCATCTTCACAGTGTTGTTTTAAAGTGTTTTTTTTAAAGCTGTAATCAACCCTCTAAATGATCATCTAGCCTCATTGTGGCTCTATATTATCAAAGAATTGTGACTGAAATGTATAAAGCTTGCCTCATGGTATTACCTCACTTCCCAACTCTATTTGCTGTAGAGATATTTGAATAAAGCAAATATTTTTTCTGTAGTTAATTTGGAAATAAAGACGATTGCTTCTCCATCTCTGAAGGAAGGCTAATTAATATAAGAACAGCCCTACTTGATTAGAGCAAGACTCAGGTTAGTCCATTTTATTTCTCACAGCAGCTGGAGTGATCACCAACAGGTGATAAAAATCAGGGGTGGGCTTCAAAAATGGGCTGCATATGGACTCCTGGGAGGGCAAGGCAGTGGGGTCTGGGTACAGCCAGGAGTGGGATTTGAGGGTTCTACAAACTGCATAGAATCTTAGCTAGGGGCTCTCCAAAACCCCTGCTAACCCCCAGCAGCCGACCCCAATTAAAAAAAACCTTGCACTCTCATGCTTTCTTGAAACTGATAGAACAAAACAGGCTCTCCCCAAACCAAAGCAAAAAAATCACTGTTCAGACTATTAGCCTCAATAGGCCTGTCCTCCATGAATTTATCCAATCCCTTTTAGAAACCATCTACACCAGAAATACTCCACAGTCCAGTTTAATAGCACATCTAAGAGACTTGACAGAAGATTCCTGAAGCTAGACAAGTGAAAACCTCCGTCTTTTGTCCATACGCAATTTTTAAGGTGGTTAAATTTCAGTGGGACATTGTGCATTTCAGTCTTAAATCTTCTCCTTTTAAAGTTATTTTACAAAAACAAAAAAAGATCTATGCAGGAGTGAGCTGCTGAGGGTTTGCAGGGGTTCAGGAGAGCCCCTAACTAAGATTCCGTGCAGTTTGGAGAACCCCCAAATACCACCAAATACTCCGCTCCCAGGAGTCCCCACGCAGCCCATTTTTGATGCAGGTAAGTGCAGGAGGCACATGGAGGCTTGGGGTGGGTGAAAAACAGGCCTCCCAGAAGGTTAGGAAGGCCAGAAATGGCCCTGTTTCTAGCTTCCAGAGGGCCTCTGGAGTCCAAGGAAGCCGTTTTCACCCACCCAGAGGCTTGAAGAAAGCCTCCAGAGCCCAGAGACGGCAAAAATGCCCCCTCTACCATGGTTCAGGAGATTGACTAGGCCACACCTACCATGACCATGCCCAGCCAGCAACCGGGCAGAGAACTCTTTGCTAAAATTTTTGAAGCCCACCCCTGGATCTACCATCCTCCAAAATCAATGAGTTACTGTGATGCAATGATCAGAATTTAATGCTCCAACCAAGAAGACCTGAGTTCCAATCTCCACTTCCATAATGTCTTCTGGAGGACTTTAGGACTCTCCATAAAAGAACAGGATGAGGACAGGGAATGGGAAAGGAGAGGAGGAATCATATAATGACTGGAGATGTTTAGAGTAATAATGTAAGTTATTCATTAACTTATTAACGTTACAAATGTAAAAAATAGATTTAAATATAAAATGAATGTTGTTACATGTTATGTACCACCTGAGCCACTGTCTTGTCAACTGATAAAGAAGTATAATTTTAACGGCATTCCATACCAATTTCTTAATTCTTATCTTCATTTATACACAAATAGCTAATGCCTTTAAAATTGCAGGGGCGGAACTACTCTTCCATTGTCATGTGCATGGCAAGAATCCATGATATGTGGTAGGTTACAGAGTTAAATATAAAATAATATAAAATATAAAATAATATAAAATATAAAATAATATAAAATATAAAATAATATAAAATATAAAATATAAATGGCCCTCCACTCAAGCAAGTAGAACTCTTGAAGCACTTAGCATTTCAAAAGAACACTTTTATTGAAAGGAAGGTGATAGCAAGACAAAAAAAGCAGGATCTGACTATTCCCGTGCAATTCCACTAGATTAAAGCAGTTTGAAACCCCTCCCCTCAGTCCAGTGTTGAATAGGCCAATCCACAGATGTGAAGTTGTTTTGAGAATCACCGGCTGGAGAAGGTGATAAGAAGAAGCCGTTCTTAGGCGTCACTTGCTGGAGGCTCCAGAGCTGAGATAAAACAAATGCCCCTCCCCCCTTACATTCCCAAGAAGGTAAATCAAAGTACAGGATAGATAGGCACCAGGAAAAAGGCTATAAACTAAAGAATGCACCCAGGCCTCATCACCCAGGGATCTAGGGGCCAAGGGTTTTAATCTACAATAGACAATTTTCATTGTAGTATGTATTTAATATTGTATTTCATGAAATCAGGACAGTTCCATCTATTCATCTATTGTGGCAATAAATGTCAATCTGTGAGGCAACTCAGGAGTCCATTTATTACACTCAGGTTATCATTATTAAATCCATTTGCTGAAGACTCTGATGCTGATGGAGATCCATAGCCCCATCAGGACCTGCTGTTATTGTGCAAGTGACTACAGTTGAATTAATATAAAGTTTAATCTAAAGGGGCAATAAGACAGTGATTTTATTCTTCCTTTTTGACATACTCAGCAGGCTACGCCCAATAAATGCAGAGAAACCATTTCCCCTAAGGTGCCTAAGCTGTATTCAGCAATTTGCCAAGATCAGGAAGGTGCCCTTTTAGTATTCACAAATTGCTATGCTAAACTTTACCTCTTATTGTTTTCAGTTATAATTTCTGTCTAATAATAGTATGATAATTTTAGGTTTATGGGATAGGAAAATAGCTAGAGACATGAATCAAGAAGAAAGTGGTTCATTTGGTGAAATATGGTACAAGATTTTCCAAAATGTACTAATCTTTGACAGCTATTAAAGATTGGTATATTTCTGATGCTGACTATTAATAAAATGCCAGGGTTTTCCATGGTTAAAGCATTTAGCACCAAGGAAATAATATATGCATGTATGAGCTTTTCATCCATATGAATAGCATTAAAGAGCTGTTAAAAAATTCAAGAATCAGGCAATTATAGCAGGCAGGCCTATTTGTGCATTATTTTCTCTCTCTCTTTGTGTTAATGTCTTTTGTTTCCACTCTTAAGAAAGCATCAGCATGAAACAAACTAGAAAGGCACGCTATTAGTTTTCTCTCTTTTTTATAGAAATTTTAGTAAAGATTACAATTTGCAACAATAAAATAATGCAAAGAAAAAAGAAAAAAAGAATGTGCAGAAAAGAAAAAAAATAAGAATGTAGTGAAGAAAAAGAAAATAAGTATATAAAAGAGTGACTTCATCCTTCTTCACAACTAGTATAAACAATTTTAATCATTTATCATCTTGTCAAATGCAACAAATGATCTCCATTTTCTATATCTTATCTCTAAAAAAATCCAGAAAGCATCATCATTTCAGTCCTGATGTCAGCCAAACTCCTTCCAGGCTTAACAGAGATAACAACACATATATTTTAAGCTCTATGTTTTTAAATCAACTCTATATATTTTTCCATTCACAAAATTCTTCAAATTTAGCCTCTTTTATAGATCCAATATAGGAAAATTATCCAGCTCATACTTTTGTTCTGTTATTTGTATATCCCTTTTAATTTGTAACATATGAGCTGGTGTCTTTTGTATGACCATTGTACCATCTTTTTCCATATCATTCTTGTAGCCTGTTATTTTTAAATCCACTTTTAAATCAGTCTCAATCCATATATGATAATACTTGTTCCTCTTACACAGCAACTTTTAAACACAGTCTGTCTCTCAAAGCAGTCTTAAAATTAATTTCTGAGCTCATTGTTCAAAAATATATTTCAATATGTCCAATTTTAAAATATTTTGCTTAATTTAGTATGTCAAGTTTGAGCGTTCTCCTCTTTTAATCTTTAAAATTGTAATGCACTTTTAAAGTCTAATCTTTAAAAAAAAAATTCAAAACAAGTGCATTTTTTTCATGGGAAGTATTCTTTATGGTTAATTCCCAAATTTTCTTTCAGATTTATCTGGAACCTTAGTCTATTTGTAACTATAAAATCAATCTTTTGCTCTTTGTTCCAGAAAAAAAATAAGTTTTTGAACTTGTGCTTAAAACTTCTTTCACTAAGAATTAAAAGAAATTCACCTCTTGCTATTAAAGTTTCTCTATCCAAAGTTCCTAACAGCTGGAAACAATCAATTTCCAAAGGTGATTAGAAACAGGAATATGAAAACCCATGTCCCTTTGAAAGCATCAACCATATTTTAGTCTATGGGTATCTCCTACATATTGCCTCACCAATGATACTTTAATCCATCGCTATCTTTTCCATGATTGAATATTATCTTACAAAACATGCATTGTTGTCTGCATTCCCAAGCTATAGCTTGCAACCTGAAACTTGTTTAGAAAATAATTACTATTGAAAAAGACTGAATCTCATTTCAAAGCAAAGATGCTCAGGACCTCAGCTGTAATGTCTCTAAGGAGCTTTTTAGATAACTTCAAGGATAAAGTTCCTGGTTTAAAATTCCTGTTGCTTTGCATTTCCCTTCTAGCTGCAGAGTATTTCAGTCCCATGGACAAGAAGCAAATTGGATACCCTCAAAGTAATAAAGGTACATTGTTATGTTACTACAATAGCTTTCTTGCTATGTCTTCCAGGCTTTGTCTCACATTAGTAGCTTTGCTTTCTGGTTTGCTTTTCAGCATTAATACCCCTTCTAAAAGTACTCAAGGAAGCTTGTAAAATGTGTACGTTTAAAACTTTGTTAAAACCTAACCAAAACAGGGAATATTTAGCCAATGAAGCTAAAGTACCTCTTTGTGCCTGGCTTCCCCTCCCTGGGATGGATGATATTGAGAACAACAGGAGGTCACCACCAGAGAACTACTGTACCTGTCAACAGTGGTGTCCCCCAAGGCAGTGTTTTAGGACCAACTCTCTTCATACTCTACATAAATGACCTCTGTGATCATATTAAGAGCGACTGTGTTCTCTTAACTGATGATGTGAAGCTATTCAACACCACAGACAATACTAGTACCCTCCAAAAAGATCTTGACTATGTATCAGAATGGTCAATCAAATGGCAACTTCAAATCTGAACAAATAAATGCTCTGTCTTACATATTGGCAAAAATAATCAGAAAATAAAATACAAGCTAAATAGTCAAGACCTTTTTGAGAATCCAAACTCTGTCAGGGCCTTGGAGTACTCATCTCTAATGATCTAAGTGCTAGAGCCCACTGTAACTACATAGCCAAAAAGGCATTAAGAGTTGTTAACCTAATCTTACATAGCTTTTTCTCTGGTAATATCACACTACTAACTAGAGCATACAAAACATTTGCTAGACCTATACTTGAATACAGCTCATCAGTCTGGAACCCATATCATGTATTAACACAATTGAGAAAGTCCAGAAATATTTCACAAGAAGAGTTCTCCACTCCTCTACTCATTGCAGAATATCTTATGCCACCAGACTTGAAACTCTAGACCTAGAAAACCTAGAACTACCCCATCTTCGGTCCGATCTAAATATAGTATATAAAATCATACATTGCAATGTCCTACCTGCAAATGAATACTTCAGCTTCAATCATAACAATAGAAGAGCACACAATAGATACAAACTCAAGGTTAACCACACCAAACGACTTCAGCAACAGAGTGGTCAATGTTTGGAATACTCTACCTGACTTTGTGGTTTCTTCCCCAAACCCCAAAAACTTCAACCTTAGACTTTCTACTATTGACCTCACCCCCTTCCTAAGAGGCCTGTAGGGGGCATGCATAAGCGCACCAATCGTGCCTACCGTCCCTCTCCTATTGTTTCTTTTTATTTTCTTATAAGTATCCATCTCATGTATTCAAAACTATCTTTATTCTTATACCTGTATCTTGTAAACAATTGACAAATCAAATAAATAAATAAATAGATTGGGGGATGGTGCTGCATTTGAGGAGAAGGGAATGTACCAAAGTATTATGGTGATGATGGGTATGAGGAGATAGGGTGGGAGACAGGAAGTGGGTCATTATCAAAGAATGAGAGTCTGATGTACTGTACCAGTTTTGTGTTCCAGCACAGTCTCAAGCCCAGTCTCAACCCCTGAGCCCAATCAGCAGAACTTCAGAGAGCCTGGCTTTCTGAATACCTTATGATTCTTAACTCTTGACAAATGTATCTTTTCTTTTATGTATACTGAGAGTATTTGCACCAAAACAAATTCCTTGTGGTTCCAATCATACTTGGCCAATAAAGAATTCTATTCTATTCTATTCTATTCTATTCTATTCTATTCTATTCTATTCTATTCTATTCTATTCTATTCTATTCTGGTCTATTTCAGCTGTTGCTCCTAAAAGCCAGATGAGCCTCTATCAATTATTATTTAATTGATAATGAGGGAACTGAGCTTCTCCTTATCTTTCTGTCCAGGATTCAAATGGATTCAAATGCATCTCTGTGGCCTTCATTTCTGATCATTCCCAAATCAACATTGCTTTCCTTAAAATAACGTGGAGTTGAAATCTGGTGTTTTCCCAAGTTGGTGTATGTTGCTCTGCCATACAAGAGATATCTCATGCACCCTCTCTCCATGCTTCCTTGGAATTCTGAGAGTCACAGCTCCAACACATTGTGAGGGAGCCAGCTTGAAGAAACCTAGTCCAGCAAATAGATCAACAAAGCACTCTTTTGTGTAATAAGAATAGACCAGGATTCCCCCAGACTGTCAAATAGTTGTAAATCATCATCATCATCTTTTAATGACCCCATAATCCTTTGTGGACTGAAGTCTGGGCAACTGAATGGAGGTAGCAGAGTGTTTAATGGCCAGATGCCCTTCTTTTTTTTGGATATTTTTTTTTATTCATAAACATTTTGAATACAGTGTATTGTCAGGGCATGTCATTTACAGAAAAGCAAAGAAAGAACAAACAGAAATATTAACATATATAATAATAACAGTAATAAGAATGTAACAGAATAGTTTTAACTAAAATTCTCTTTATATTAGCTTATTTATAATTCTGTTGATTATATTGGCATGTTAATAATTATAAACCATCTTTATTTTTGATTCATACATAACATTAATCTTTCTTCATCTAATTTCTACCTCTTATCTCGGCACAATATTGGAAAATGAGAACACTCCATTAGATAAGGATGCAATTCAGAAAATATTAAACTTTGAAGAGATGGATAGATTGACATTAAAAATGAAGGACAAAGAAGACACAGAATATTACCTAACATGGAATAGATTTTACAAGTGGTTATACAATCCTTGCTGCTGTCAATAAATGCAAAACGAAATATATAGTCCCTTTATCATAACCCTCTGACTTTATACCTAACAAAAATATTTCTGGTTTCAGATCTACACATTGCTTAATCATCTTTTCCAACCACGTATGTATTTTTGTCCAATATTTTTTTGCTTTCATATACTACATATGATAATAAGTACCTGTGATCTCGTTACACTTCCAACATTTGGTGGACATATTACTAAACATTTTTGCTAAGGCCAGATGCCCTTCCTGTTGTCAATGCAGTTTTGTTCAGCAAATATATTCTCATTGTGCCTAGAGAGAGAGAGAGAGAGAGAGAGAGAGAGAGAGAGAGGATTGAACTCACAACTTCCTGATTATGAAGCGAGAGCTACACCTTTAGGCCACCACACCACTTGTCAAATAATCTTAAATGCTTACAGCTTAATATTTCAAAGAGGACCAGATTTACCATTAATGCTTCATGGATAGCTCATAGAAGATATGGCCCATGGATCATCTCTTGCGTGGATCGGATTGGTGGAGGATGCTATTTCTCCTCTCCTAATCAGTAGATGCAGCTTTAATATGCTCTGGGCACGACTCAGGCATATTCTAATGGTAAGCTTCTTTAAAATCATTTTTAAAAGAAAAAGATAGGAGTGCGTATAATAGATTGCACTGGAGACTGAGAATCTGATAAGAACACTGCCTTGATTACATTCCCAATGAAATGCTTTTCCCCCTTTTGTTTTTTTCTAGATAAATGAATGATTGCTTTGTGAGGCATCCTTTCTGGAAGAAAAGGCAGCAAACAATGAACAAGCAAGCCTTATATTTGTCAGAGTGGTCTTTCAATTTCTCCAGGTGTTGGATGTGTTGTTTTCCTTCCTCCTGCTTTTCCCCCTCTTCCCTTTCTCCCTCTTTGTTTCTCTCTGCTGTTGGCATCCATTTTTAATCTGTGAGCTGTATTGGGGAGCTTCTGGTTAATCCTCAACTGCCTCCTGAGAAGAAGAAACACCTGCATGTCATAGCTGAAATGACACACCTTAAACTTCAGGAAACCTTGCACGCAGCATTGATGTTTGCGACATGTGGTTTTCTTGGGAACTTTGAGGAAAGTTCATGACTGATGCTGCGTGAGCTGCATTGGTCTCACTGTTTGGAGAGGGAGTGATGAATTCTTTGGCAGGCAGGAAAAAGAGGATTTTGAGCTGAACTGTGCTCTCTGGTTTTGTTTGGTTTTATGTTCTTTTGCAAATTCTTCTTGCTATAGTGCAATATATTTATGCAAGCATATATATATTTACTCATTTGCTCTCTTTGAGTGAAATACTGCATGACCTCTGGCTGGGAAGGAAGAAGGAAACTAACACTAATGATGTTAACTAGTTGAGTAATGAAATTTTCGGCAAGTAAATCACGAAGCTCAGGAAGGGAGAGAGGGAAGGAGAGAGGGAGGGAGGAAGGAAGGAAGGAAGGAAGGAAGGCCCTATAGTAGGGGTGGGGAAGAATGGCCCTTTTATGATTTGTGGACTTCCACTCCCAGAATTCCTGCTTCCCCACTCCTGGCCTATAGCACTAGAGGATATGACAATTATGGTATCATAGAAATACCAGTTGCATTCAGTGTTGTTTTACACGATTCAGTTGGAAATAAAGAGAGGTTTACCATGTAGAATTTAACAGGCCAAAGAAAAATAGCTTTCATCTAAATCAGCTTAACTTTCGTTATAGGCTCTATCTAGCTCTAAGTAGAGTAATGAAACCAAGAAAGGATGTTGAAAAATGAAAAGACTTAGTCTTGAGAACATAAATGGAGGCAAGGTAATCATTGAAATGTATACTTACTTGTGAGGGATTACAAACTACAAAGGAGCATCTTGTTTGCTAAATAAAATTACATGGCTCTCCTGATTCTCTAAGCAGTGGGAAATGGCTGGATATTTCAACTTGCTTCTCTAAGTAGGCTCCCCTTTACCCTTCAATAGCATTAGATGTCACTAGTGGGGGGAAACGTAGAATTTGCTAAAACAAAAAACAAAAAAATCAACCCACACACACATACAAAATGGAGCTGTGCAAATATTCAGACTGGTGATTGAGTTCAGGGATTTTCATCGTATCCTCACTTTAAGGCAGGTTCATGAAGTGAAGCAGGAATCATTTTGAAAGGACAAATCAGATGTGAATCAATCTTAAAAGCTTTAGTGGTGCTTAATTGATTTAGGGATTATTTCTCTTCATGTTCTGCATGTGTTACCACTAGCAAATGACATGTTGCAACTTCATTTCTCTATATGGGGAAGTTGAGATTGGTTGACTGGTGCAATCGGCTGTCTGACTTTGACATGACCTACCAGCCAATGAGATTTATCACCACATTAAACTCTGTCTATCAGAGCTCTTTTGGGGTGGCAAGTCTAATAACACTTTGGGCTTCGTTCACTTTTCTAGCTCTCACCTTCTTTAATGCGGCCAGTTAGAAGTACGCACTTTATTCTCTCTTCCACTAATGAAAATTACACCTCCATGTTGGTTTCTTTCAATACATCTGAAAATTTAATTTAGCTCTCAACATTCCAAATAGGGGTTCAGGGTTAACCCAACTATAGAATTCTGCACAAGTGTGGAAACAATGTATGATTAAAATGAGGGATAAAATAGTTAGTGTAATTTAGTGAAATATTTGTTAATAAAATAAGTGAAATAAAATAAATGAGAAAATTGAATTAGGAAGGAATGGGAACATTTTAATTAGTTAATGTTTTATAAAATATAAGTGAAGAGGGGGGGAATTACACATTTACACATATCAGCCGAAACTTTTACTACTGCAAAAATAAGGGTGGAGTGCCAAAGTTGTAAGTGGATTTTATCTCTTTCTTTGTCTTTCAGGAGTGTCATTAGGCCACTCTGCCCTCTGGCCTTACTTAACTAACATAGACTATTGCCAACTTCTGCTAATTGAGTGGTGGTCCTTTCCAAGAGTGACTGACCTTGTCAATCACTTTACCAGCCTCCATCAGAATTCCAGTGAATCTCTTCTTTTCCAAGGATCAGAGGTGGTATTCAACAGGTTCTGATCAGTTCTGGAGAACTAGTGGAAATTTTGAGTAGTTCGGAGAACCGGCAAATACCACCTCTGCTTGGCCCCACTCCCATCTATTATCTGCCTCCTGAGTCCCAGCTGATCGGCTGGGTCTTCTTTTGTTGCCCTGCACAGGAGAACGGAGCTGGAAAGCAGGTTAGTGGGTTGGAGAGGGAATGGAATTTTGCAGTAACCTTCCACCAGGAGTGGGGAGAGTATTGAGATTTTATAGTATCCTTCCTATGCCATGCCCACCAAGCCATGCCACCAAGCCACCCCAACCCCACCAAGGCATGCCCACAGAACCAGTAGTAAAAAAAATTGAGTCCCACCACTGCCAAGGATGTTTTGGGTAGATGGGGAGATGAGGAGAGAAACTAGGTTAGAAATTAGGAAGCTGGTTAGGGATTTGATAGGCAGAGAATGAGGTAGAGTTAAGTGTTTGTTCCATGCTGACTAAAGCAGCTTCAAGCATTTTGAAGTTCCAATGGAAGAGAATATCTGTAGCTCTGGATTTAACTGTGGAGTCCTTGATGTTCTCTAAGCTTGGTAAGGTAGTATTTATCTACTTGAAAGCTACCTAGAGTTAGTCTGATGACTGAGACAGAATGCAAAGCTGATAAATAAATATAGTAGTTACCAGATAGGTACAGCATTATTCCCCACCCACACTAACCTTGTTGGAAATTCTTTGGTAAGAGGAAAAATACTTTGAATTCAACAACTGATCTCCAGTTTATATTTTTTTTAACCCCTAACAAACCCTGATCACCAAGTAAATATGTGTGGATGACATGTTCAGTTCTCCAGATAAAAAGTTCTAACGGAGGACCTCTGTGGTCATCTATCACCCTCCTTCCATTCCTACTGTGCTTCGGTGGCACAGTGGTTAGAATGCAGTACTGCAGGCTACTTCTGTTGACTGTCGGCTGCCTGCAATTTGGCAGTTCAAATCCCACCAGGCTCAAGATTGACTCAGCCTTACATCCTTCTGAGGTTGGTAAAATGAGGACCCAGATTGTTGGGGGCAATAGGTTGACTCTGTAAGCCACTTAGAGAGGGCTGTAAAACACTGTAAAATGGTACATAAGTCTAAATGCTATTGCTTTTGCTACTGAGAAAATTGATGAGACCCTGATCCATCAACCCAAGGTAGGGGGGACTTCAATCTCTTCAAACAAGTCTTTGTAAAGCTTCAGATCTCAGTTTTCCATGCTGGTTTGCCAATGACCACATTACTTTCTTCCTCAGTTAAGTCTCCATTGATCCTAGTGTCCATATGAACTTCCAACAGAGAAGTGGTTGGCCATGGATGTCTTCAAGGGATTTTGTTTCACCCCTCAGTCTATCCTCTGCTCTGAGACTTCCTGGTGGTGTCTGTAACTTTTCAAGATCAGCCCCAGATGCATAACAGAGTAAAGTCTTCCTCACATCAAGCTTTCATTGTCATTTTATAGTCATATCCTCATAGTTCTCTAGCAATGACATAGAGTGATTTTCTGTTTATGGTTTTTTAAATTTCCCAGTCTAGCCTATAGGGGAGGGATACTGGCATAGTCTTCTATCCTAATACTAATCAAAAAGTGACTAGGTGCTGTTAGTTTAAAACTTTTAAATGACTTTTAAACTTTTCCTTCATTTCCTGGAAAGTAAGTAGATAGTACATACTAGCTAATGTATAATAATAGTCAATTGATCATATCCTATTCATTTGTATCCATGGAATAAGACTGTATTCAGATGCTCTGATACTATTCTGGTCCATATTTTTTAACCATAGACCATTGAACAAAGCATGCAGTAATAGTCTAATTCACACATAAGTTATGCCATAAGATATGGGTGTAAGCCAAAAGCAAACAATGAAATTATAGATAAGTATTATATTTAAACCCTATCTAAATAACCTTAAATACTAGATTTGTTTGCTGGTGGTCGCAATATCCTGGCAATATTTTCCAGTTTTTTGTTATTTCGGATGGAGTGATTCATCGTAAACTCCCCCATAAACTACATTCTCCATTCCTTTTTTTCTTTTATCAGTCCCTCAAATGGAAATATTTTTATAATTGTATATATTCTGAACCTATTTCAAGATGTAGGCTGTTAAATATTGCATTAAAGCTGAACACAAAGTTGAAGTCTTTAATACTCTGGTGTGTTTTTAAATGTGAGCCCACTCACCTGTTTTGTGTGAAATAACATTTTACAAGATGTGCCTGCAAGATAGAAAACTGAGATATCTTTGTATCTAAGTTTCTAATAAACTCTCAAATGTAATGAAGATTTGTATTGAACTTTGGTAGATGAATTTGCAAATCGTCTACTCATTTTAGGCTTCTTTTAATTAGCTTGTATGAAACAGATTGTTCCTCAAAATGCATAATATTACAGCCAACAACAGTTTTACTTAGCTGAGATTTATTTACTTTTCTGTCCTTGAGGCTCAAGCATGATTACCTTAATTGAAAATTACAGCTGAATCGAAACTACCCACTTCTAGTTTCTGCTGCATTTGTTCATAGTTTCCTCTTACTAAATATGGCTAAATTCAACATCATATTTGTCTGTGAAGCATGGCTCAATGCATCTCTCCCTGACTCCATTACCACAGTAAGAGACTATCATGTTTACCGATCAGTTCGTGAAATCCATAGAGGAAGTGGTGTTGCTATTTTTTATAAAAAGTCCTTACATCTAAAAATCATCCAAGTTACCCAAGAGCTTGCTCTTCCTGATACCATCATCTGTGAACTGTCCTTAAATATCACATTTCAATTCTTACTATGTTATAGAGCCCCTGATTATGACATCGAACATGTAAACAAGCTAAATTCATTACTAACATGGGCAACATCCTGCCCACACACTTTTATCTTTCTTGGTGACTTCAATCTACCTCACATTAACTGGACCCTAAATGAATGTAAAACTGAACCCATACACGCAACCTTCTACAATGCTGTAACAAACCTGGGACTGGAACACCTGGTAACCAACAATACTAGACTTAACAACTGCCTCGATCTCATCTTCTGCAATAGTTTGAATTCAATTTATGGAATACAAATTAAAGAACCCTTTTCCAACAGTGACTACAGCATGATTGACTTTTGTCTCAACATACATCCACACAAAAATCAACACAACGATGTGATCCCCAATTATAACTTCAAAAAAGGCAACTATGATCTTATAGACAACGATCTCTCATCCCTTGATTGGCAATCTCTATTCACTGGATGCAATACTGTTGAAGACCATTACAACATATTTTTTACTTGAAGTCAAAAGTGTCATCAAACTATATGTACCAATAACAACTCCAAAAACCAGAAAAAACAGATTACCCATAACAATAAGGAAGCTTCAATCCAAAAAGAGATCACTTTGGCAGAAAAACAAATCTGGTCACATTGCCAAATTCAAATTTATGCCACCAGATAAAGACTGAATGCACCAATTATCACATTAAACAAGAGGAAAACCTTCTACACACCAATTCCACCCGTGCTTTCTACAATTTTGTAAACAACAAACTAAAAGACTCAAGGTCCATCCCACCCCTGAAAGGACCTAATGTTAAAGACTGCAATGATGACTCTATTAAAGCCAATCTCTTTAACACATTCTTTGGCTCAGTATTTGTAAACAGAAATGGATCATGCCCAGTATTTCCTAGTTGAACCACAGACAACTACAATAATCTAATACATATCGATTTTACAGAAGACAATGTTGAAAAAGCACCACGCAATCTAAAACTACCTCTATCTATGGGACCAGACAGAATACGTGCCTACTTCTTTAAAAAGCTATCCACTGCCATAGCTGAACCTCTAAGCATAATCTTTGAAAAATCTTTCAGGACCAGCTCCTTGCCAAAACTATGGTCACAAGCCACAGTCATCCCCATCTTCAAAAAGGGAGATCCTAGCCTAGTTGAAAATTACAGATCAATCTCTTTATGCTGCGTCACCTGTAAAGTCATGGAATCAATTATTAACCAATCCATTATCCTCCACTTAGAGACAAACAACCTACTCTCTAATAAACAATTTGGTTTCAGAAAAAACTATCCTGAAATCTGCAACTCTTACACTGCAAAAACATATGGACAACATAACTCGATCAGGGCAAAACAATAGACGCAATCTACATAGACTTCTGTAAAGCCTTTGATTCAGTGGTACATGACAAACTACTCATAAAACTAAAATCTTACGGTATCTCTGGACACCTGCATAACTGGATAGAAGCATTCCTCTCAAACAGACAGCAAATGGTCAAAACTGGGAGCATCCTACCAAATTCTGTACCTGTCAACAGTGGTGTTCCCCAAGGCAGTGTTCTAGGACCAACTCTCTTCATACTCTACATAAATGACCTCTGTGATCATATTAAGAGCAACTGCGTTCTGTTCATTGACAATGTAAAGCTATTCAACACCACAGACAATACTGCTACCCTTCAAAAAGACCTCGACTATGTATCAGAATGGTCAAACAAATGGCAACTTCAAATCTCAACAAATAAATGCTCTGTCTTACATATTGGCAAAAAAAAAATCAGAAAATAAAATACAGGCTGAATAGTCAAAACCTTGTTCATGATCTAAGTGCTAGAGCCCACTGTAACTACATAGCCAAAAAGGCATTAAGAGTTGTTAACCTAATCTTATGTAGCTTTTTCTCTGGTAACATTACACTATTTACTAGAGCATACAAAACATTTGCTAGACCAATACTTGAATACAGCTCATCAGTCTGGAACCCACATTACATATCTGATGTTAACACAGTTGAGAAAGTCCAGAAATATTTCACAAGAAGAGTTCTCCATTCCTCTAATAATTGCAGAATACCTTATGCCACCAGACTTGAAATTCTAGACCTAAACAACCTAGAACTACGCTGCCTTCGGTTCGATCTAAGTATAGTATATAAAATCATACATTGCAATGTCCTACCTGTCAATGAATACTTCAGCTTCAACCATAACAATACAAGAGCAAACAATAGATACAAACTCAAGGTTAATCGCACCAAACTTGATTTCAGGAAATACAACTTCAGCAACAGAATGGTCAATGTCTGTAATATTCTACCTGACTCTGACTCTGTGGTTTCTTCCCCAAACCCCCAAAACTTTTACCTTAGATTGACTACTATTGACCTCACCCCTTTCCTAAGAGGTCTGTAAGCACACAAACGTGCCTACCGTCCCTGTCCTATTGTTTCTTTTATTTTTCTTATATGTATCCATGTATTCATAACTATGTTTTTACTTATGCCTATTATCTTGTAAGCAATTGACAAACCAAATAAAATAAAATAAATAAAAAATAAAGACCTCTTTACATTTTCAGTGGTGTTTCAAGAGTTTGTGGACTTCTTTGGGTTCTTTTGATGGTATTAATTCTTTTGTTCTTCCTCCTTTTGCTTTCTCTTAATGTCTCCTTTGTCACCATTGTTCCTGAACTTCGTGTCTTTGTTGTTGCTTAATGAACCTGTCCATCTTTTATGATGAACAGGAGATACTCTTCTTCAAATACATTTAATAGAGGCGAAAGGCAAAATCTTACTATAGTCTTGCTCCTGAGTAAAACTGGTGTTTGCCTGCCATTATATTGTAAAATAGAATATCCTCTTTCAAGAACCATATGCCAATTAAACCCAGTTCCAATGCCTTCATGTTCTGTCACGGGTATTTTAATATTAGTATTTCCTACAAATTGGTCAGTGGGAAACAGGAGGTGTTGGTTGGAGGAACCTACTGGGCTGAATTTATGAATATTTTGGGTCCCAATTGCTAGTCTTCCTACTTCAATGTTTGAGAAGGAAATGAGAAAACCAAAATTTCTTACTTATGCTTTTGCCTGCAAATATGTGTGATACTATTTTCTATTTTTAAGATCAGATGATAAAGAAACATTTATGTCTTCAAATAAATGTTCCTTTACATCATAAAATTATTTTATTCTTGAAAATGAAATGATATGCCATAATTTAGATAGCCCACGAAGAAATAAATTAAATTTGAAGCATCTCTGATCTCTTTGATTGAATGAATAAGCCAGCTTGATACAATTTACTAAATTCATTCAAATAATGACTGTGACTGTATGTTTACTACCAGCATCACAGACATGGTTCCTAGATACATGCCTCGTAGCTGTGCTATCATAGCAAAAGTATTTATTCCAGTGGTCAGTATTACAGAAATATCTGTCATGGGTGCTTGTAACTACCTACCTACTGAAAGAATTTTCTGTAAGAATAAATGCCTCCAGATTATTGTTTGTAGAAGGAAAATATCGAATGAAATCTCCTTTAGATATAATGGTATCTTACAGTGCAGGGAGGAAGAATAATATGAAACCTGCTGTGACAGGTTTACAAAATCCTTGGCTACTAAAAGGCACATATCCACTCCAACCCAGTCTTTGCAGTCTTTTTGAGATAGATGAAGAAGGCTTTTATCCAAGCAAATAGATGGGTTTCAGTTTGTTCAATCTGAGCTTGCTGGAAGAGGTGAATCCAACTACTCTGGAGAAGAGGGGGGGCAATCTATTTACCTGAAAACAGGACAAGAAGCAATGGATGGAAACTAATCAAGGAGAGAACCAACCAAGAATTAAGAAGAAATTTCCTGACAGGGAGAAAAACTAACCAGTGGAATAATTTGTCTCCAGAAATTGTGGTTTTTAAGAAGAGATTAGACAGCAATTTGTCTGAAATGGTATAGGATCTCCTGCTTGATCAGATGGTTAGACTAGAAGAAGGTCCCTTCCAAATCTGTTATTCTGTCACTTGCTTTTTGGTACTGTGCCTTTGCACAGTAGAGATTGGCTGAGAACTTGAAAGAGATGTATTTCCATCTTTTTAAAGTATACAGTGGTAAAATTATTAGAGAGACCTTCATTGGCTTCTACCAGGTATCATAATTGCCAATTTGTCGCTTCATCAGTCTGTCTTTCAACTGAGGCTTTGAGAAAAGCTATATATGTCATGGCAGCTATTTTATGAATAAGAACACACATATGCACAAGAATCATTTTGGATGCACATTTACATTTCTTCAAAATTCCCTTGGATCCCCAAGTTTGCCTATTTATGCATATCAAGGTACAACTGAAAATTCATCTAATCAAAACATATTGGCAAGTTACATTATAAACCCTGTAACCCTTTTTAAGATTTACTTCATTATATTACAGGATAGCAGAAAAAGAAAAGAAAAGATACAAAAGTAAAAGGCGGGGGAGGATTTAAAAAGAGGAAGTACATATTATTATATGATAGATATATGGAAAGCAACACAATTTTTAACACAGCATTAAACCTGGATCATATGGAATTATATTAGTCAGCCTTCCTATTACATTTATTTAAAAAAAACCAATTTCTAAGCACATACCAAACATATATCATCAATCCAATATCATCAATCAGGTGTAACACTAAATTTCCACCATAAAAGAATAATTGTCCTCTGTTGTACTCTGTGCTTAGAAATCCATAATTCTTCACACAAGCTGATAAATTCCAAATCTGAGACATCTAATTCAATGTCACAGTCATAGCTTTAGTTCATTTAACTCATTACACAACTATATTAATAAATCCATTGATATTAAACCAAAAATAATATATGCCCATATCATAAATACATTTGAATACTTTTTCTGGTTTTAATAAATTTATTTACCATTGATCTTCATTGTATTGATCTCTAATTTTTGTTAGCAGTTAGAAGTAAGATTTGCTGGTATCCTAGCACTTTGTAGACAATTTCAAACATGAATTGATGGTGCAAAATTATAAAGCAGAAACAACCTCAAAAGGAATATGACGAGAGAGAAAAAATCTAAGAAAACAACAAGGTTGAGATTCAGCAGAATGGAAATCCCAAATAAAACAAGACTGAAATGATTTCTGAGCCAATCCATTGTACGCTGAATATATTTTCCTCCTCTACCAAATTCTTTTCCTCAGGATGCAAAATAGGGATCACTGCATGTGCTACTTTCTATCTCTATTCTTTTGAAGCTGCTTTATATAGAAGCAATAAAGCTAAAATAACGATAGGCCACTCCGTTTGAAACAATCAATGCTTATTATTTTTATTTTGTCAAGTGATTATAAGCTAACAGGTATAAGTATAAACATGGTTATGAATACATGAAATGGATACATATAAGAAGAAGAAAAGAATCAATAGGACAGAGACGGTAGGCACGTTGGTACGCTTATGCACGCCCCCTACAGACTTCTTAGGAAAGGGATGAGGTCAATAGTAGACAGTCTAAGGTTAAAGTTTTTGGGGTTTGGGGAACAAACCACAGAATCAGGTAGAGTATTCCAGACATTAATCACTCTGTTTTATTTTATTTATTTTTATTATATTTGGTTTGTCAATTGCTTACAAGATAATAGGTATAAGTAAAAACAGTTAGGAATACATGGATACATATAAGAAAAATAAAAGAAACAATAGGACAGGGACGGTAGGCACATTGGTGCGCTTATTCATGCCCCCTACAGACCTCTTAGGAAAGGGATGAGGTCAATAGTAGAAAGTTTTTGGGGAAGAAACCACATAGTCAGGTAGAGTACTCCAGACATTGACCACTTTGTTGCTGAAGTCTTACTTCCTACAATCAAGTTTGGTGTGATTAACCTTGAGTTTGTATCTATTGTTTGCTCTTGTATTGTTATGGTTGAAGCTGAAGTATTCATTGACAGGTAAGATGTTGCAATGTATGATTTTATGTATTATACTTAAATCTGACTGAAGGTGGCGTAGTTCTAGATTTTCTAGGTCTAGAATTTCAGGTCTGGTGGCATAAGGTATTCTGCAATGAGTAGAGGAGTGGAGAACTCTTCTTGTGAAATATTTCTGGACTTTCTCAACTGTGTTAACATCAGATACGTAATGTGGGTTCCAGACTGATGAGCTGTATTCAAGTATTGGTCTAGCAAATGTTTTGTATGCTCTAGTTAGTAGTGTAATATTACCAGAGAAAAAGCTACGTAAGATTAGGTTAACAACTCTTAATGCCATTTTGGCTATGTAGTTACAGTGGGCTCTAATGCTTAGATCATTAGAGATGAGTACCCCAAGGTCCTTGACAGAGTTTGGATCATCAACAAGGTCTTGACTATTCAGCCTGTATTTTATTTTCTGATTTTTTTTGCCAATATGTAAGACAGAGCATTTATTTGTTGAGATTTGAAGTTGCCATTTGTTTGACCATTCTGATACATAGTCAAGGTCTTTTTGAAGTATTGCAGTATTGTCTGTGGTGTTGAATAGCTTTACATCATCATTGAAGAGAACGCAGCTGTTCTTGATATGATCACAGAGGTCATTTATGTAGAGTATGAAGAGAGGTGGTCCTAGAACACTGCCTTGGGGGTCACCACTGTTGACAGGTACAGAATTTGATTACCCAGAATATTGTCTCCTGCAGCCGTAGAAAGTTGTGGTCCTTTGATCGATTGATTGATTGAATGAATGAAGGAATTAATTAAAATTGTTGCTTGTTACATCTATCTGTGCCATTGGGAATCTGAAAGTATAAATGCTGAACAAGAGAAAGATGGTTGGTGACTTTGGGCCAGGCACTCTCTCTCATTCCAATCTACCTCACAGGGTTGTTATTGTGGTGAAAATAGGAGATGAAAGTGTATTGTATATGTTCTCCACTTTGAACTATTTATAAAGTAATAAAAGCAGGGGCGGGCGAAATCAGATCAGTTAATGAATAAATAAGTGCTTGCTTTTGTGCTTCATAAGGTGAAGGAAAGGAAGTGAAGGGGGGGGAATCTTTTGCACTGGGTTTCTATTAAATCCTGAAAATCCAAAGCCAGTCCCAGCCATAATTAGTGATTGTTTCACCTCTGGTGAGATAGGTGACTATATAAATTGGATAAATAAATATTACAATTTGTTGCTGCTGTTATAACAATCATTAAAAAGTGTGGTTGGTGTCTTTTTTATTTGCAGTGCATGACTATAAGTGGCTGTGAGCAGTTCCCAAAATAAAAGTGTTATTGAAAAATTGTAGGTATTAAACTGTTTATACCTTTGAATAGTTCTTTCTCAGCCCTCAAATGAGCACATTCCTGAAAGAAGCAGTACTCAAAGAGCAGATATTTTTTGTACATTGCATTTCCATTGAGGACTGCACTCAACGTATAGTCCTAAATAGGACTGCATCTACATGGAGGGAAGTATGCACTGGGGCACCCCAAGGCTCTATTTTAGGCCCAGTTGTTCTGACCCAGGCTTCATAAACCGTAATTATTCACACACTTGTTTTAAAAACAAAACCTATTTTATTGCAACACTGGGAATTTTTTTTTTTCAATTCCAGCCAGTATTAAGCTCAAACAGTTCCCCAAGATAAGCACAAGCTTTCAGTTCTGTGAAGTGCTGCCAAAACAGAAGTATCAAATTAACTAGAAAAGAAACCAACTGAAGTACAAAGAGCTTCAAGAATGACTCAGAACCAGTCAAACTACTTTGCTTCCTGAAAAGGTTTCATCATCTTGGCCTGACTTTTATCCCTTATGGGAGGGGCAATCACCTCCCAGCCTTACTCCCAAGTGGCCCCTTTTGTTTCAGCTGCTCTCACCTTCTAGCAGCTCTGTGCACATGCACACTGGAACAGGCTTCCCTGGCTCCTCTGCCTCTCTGCTGCCAGACTCCGAAGGCTCCAAAGGCAGCACCCCACTTCCAGATGGTCTTGGCCCCATCCCTGCATCAGATGCAGGACCGTCATCTGAGTTCTCTCCAGACTCACTGACTGGTCCCCATTCTTCCCCACTGCCCAGTTCCGCTGCTGGCTGCAACGGCTGCCAGTGAACCACAACACCAGTACTTTTCAACATCTTCATCAATTATTTGGATGATGGCATAGATGGGGAACTCATCAAATTTGCAAATGACACCAAGCTGGCAGGAATAGCGAACACTTCAGAAGATAGGCTTAAGATACAGAAGGATCTTGGCAGACTTGAACGTTGGGTGCTATCTAACAAAATGAAATTTTGAAATGGTGAAAAAAAATAAGGTTCTACATTTAGGCAAGAAAACAAAATGCACATGTACAGTATATGTGGTACTTTGCTCAATAGTAGCCTTGATGTAAAAAGATGTGGAGACTTTAGAAAGAGTGCAGAGAAGAGCAACATGTTGTTTGAATGTCTAGTCTATTAGAAAGAAGGACTAGGGGTGACATGATAGCAGTGTTCCAATATCTCAGGGACTGCCACAAAGAAGAGGGAGTCAAGCTATTCTTCAAAGCAGGACAAGAAGCAATGGGTGGAAACTAATCAAGGAGACAAGCAACCTAGAACTAAAGAGACATTTCCTGACAGTTAGAACAATTAATCAGTGGAACAAATTGCCTCCAGAAGTTGTGAAAGCTCCAACATTGGAAGTTTTTAAGAAGAGATTCGATAACCATTTGCCTGAAATGGTGCAGGATTTCCTGCCTAAGGAGGGGGTTAGACTAGAAGACCTCCAAGGTCCCTTTCAACTCTGTTATTCTATTCTATTCTAAATCAAAAGGAAAAAAGGAAAATACTTGTTTATTTATCCAAAGCTTTTTCCCTCTCTACTAGCTTATTGCCAAACCACAACTATAACTGTTTTAACATCTTTTCAGGATGGCAAATTCTCCTATAAAAAGAGATATCTCCAGATTTAATTCATAGACGTGAGCTTTTTCTGCTTAATTCCACTCTTATACTATAAAAGTAATATTAAGGACTGGTACATGAGAAAAGCAAATCCATAGAAAAAAGACTAATGAATCAAAGAACAGCTTCCACTAGCATTTAATCCCACTAATACATTCTTTAGAAAACTATTCTCCATAACAATGTTTTTCTCCATAATAGCAGGTAAGCAAGAAAACGAAACTCTTTTTTATACTCTTGCCCTTGGGTTTTTTGTTTTCATCAGAAGGTCAAATCATCTGCTTTGCCTTCTAGAAATTGGGTTTTTCTCATACTGGAATGCAAATTTCATGTTAGGATTAAATAGGAACTATTTTTGAATGCCTATCAGAGCTTAAGTTCCAGCTACCACAGCAGCATGACCTCTATGCAGATGGAAGAGGGGGGAAGGATATAAGGGTTAGCAAAATTCCTGGTTTGTACGATGTCCATTTCATTGCCACCTGTGTCCATTTCTGCTTCAGGCAACCTAGTTATCAACTATCACCAGCTGTACTTATATTTCTGTTTTTTAAAAAAAAGTGCACATGGGAGAGGGAAGATTAAAAAACTGTGGATATTAGGAAAGCATTCATAACAAAAATTTGTACTGCAGAAAAAGTTGAAAATGACAATGCATATGAATTTTAGCAGAATATATCACACACACACAGTCTGTGTCTGTGTGTGTGTGTGTGTATTTCTTTTTATAATTCTGGACGCAGTGGCTCAGTGGCTAAGATGCTGAGCTTGTCGATCAGAAAGGTCAGCAGTTCAGTGGTTCGAATCCCTAGCACTGCGTAACGGTGAGCTTCCATTACTTGTCCCATCTTCTGCCAACCTAGCAATTCAAAAGCATGTAAAATTCAAGTAGAAAAATAGGGACCCCTTCAGTGAGAAGGTAACAGCATTATGTGCACCTTTGGCATTTAGTCATGCCAGCCACATGACCATGGAGACATCTTTGGACAGCTCTGGCTCTTCAACTTTGTAATGGAAATGAACACCACCCCCTAGAGCCAGAAATGACTAGCACATATGTGTGAGGGGAACCTTTACCTTTTACTAATCTCTTTGATCAAAGTGGAATCAGGGCGACTGAACGGAGCTGAGCGCTTACTGGCCGGATGCCCTTCCTGACATCTATGTGGAGTTCACAGCAGATGCTTTCTCTTTGCACTCTGATAGAGAAACATTTGTTGCTGCCCAGGATTGAACTCTCAGCCTCTTGAGTGTACTGCAAGTGTCTTCAGCTCTAGGCCACCAGTTTTATTTTTCTAAATAGCAATACAAAATTGAAAGAATGCAATATGTAAAATGCTACAACACTAATATTGCCTTGATTAATATAGGCATTCCAGTTAACAGATGGGAGGGGTGGTGTCTAGTTCAGAATCTCCACAGCCAGTTCTCTGACCTGGATCTTGAAGTGCAGGCACAATGAAGCTAGTAGAAGATCACTTTGATCCCAAACTTTAATAGTCCAGGACCTTGAAAGGGTTGACCAATTAGAACCTTCATTGTGCTTGTTAATTATATTGGGAGATATGGAACATCTTTTTTTCCTGAACACTTGATTAATGGTAATGGTAAGTGAGGAAAATATTGAAAAAACAAGGTGAAGAGATACTGCCTAAGGAATGGGTGGATATGAAAGAGCATAGCCTGCAGCCACGTAATGGGCAGAGAATGAGATTCAGAAGGGAGGCTTCCTAATTTCTCAGGCTGTAAAGATGATAACCAGAGATCTATACTTTCAGATTTGCAAGATTCTGTTAATGTAGCCTTACAGTAAAGTAGAATTAGCTCCCCTGGTCCCATCTAATGTCTGATCTATCTAACCTAACAGAAGAAAAATAGAATACTTTATTGATTGGACTCACAAGGAATTTGTCACTGGTGAATAAGTTCTCTGTGTACATACAAACAACAAAGTAATCTAATCATAATAATGATATAAGTGAGATCCAATAGATTTCACTTTCCACATTTGGATTCTAAAAACAGGGAGAGGATCTAGCTATTAGAGCAGAACACAAATGATCTTCTAAACATGAGCATTGCCATGCTTACACACAACCAGATTTGGAAACAAGATGGCTACAGCAACAGCCAGCTTTGAAAACAAGATGGCTAGTGAATACACCAAGGTAGTTTTAGGGGCTAGCCCACCAATGTGACCTCATCCCAAAAATCAACCTGCACCAATCAGAAACCAGTTCATCTAAAGACCAATCACAACTCAGAACATCTGGCTATAAAGACAGGAGTCCATTCATTTCTTGAGGTCTGCATAGCACACTAGTTTACCTCTGAAGATGCCAGCCCCAGTTGCTGTTGTAATATCAGAAAATCTATTATCTACACCATCAAAGTCAAACTGGTGGCCCGCGGGCTGGATGAGTCACACACTGGCCATGCCCACCACCAGATTAGCAAAGGGAAAAAATGTTGTGATACGTCATGTGACAACTTGACAACATGAGTTTGACACCCCTGATAGTCACTAGGACAATGAGCTATTAAGAAGTATGAAATATAAGTAAATAAATTCTGAATTTTAACATTGCCCAAACTTAATATTGTTTGAATGGATATATTTAAAAATATTATTCTTACCATTGATTGGGATGAAAGCTGCATGCCTCTTTTAGAATTTTTTAAGTGTTAGACCACTTTCAGTAAATAAATATGTTTTAAATTTCATTTTATCAGCAAAACAAAAGATTAGCTAAAAAATGCACTTTGGAATTACATAGAATTGTTGAGAAATTGAATATTTCATTTATAGTACTAATTATAAATCAATTGTTCAATCAATGAGACTATTATAAATCAATTGTTCAATCAATGAGACCATTACAAACAAAAAGCACACCTATATTTTGCATTCTCAATGTCTTCTCTAACTCAGATTACGAAGGTTAACTTTTCTATATCCTACAATCTCTTCAAGCAAAACACTAACATAAGAAAAGGATCACATTTCCATTTTGAATCTATTTAGCTAAATAACAATTTGGTCTGAGATAACAAGTTAGCCATTAAATTCATTATTGAATTTTTCCCAGTTCTTTGTAGTACTACAAAATAAGTTCTTTAAGTCTGTCATTCTCATAATTGCTTGCAACAGCATCTTTTTATACATGTTAAACCAGTGTCCATACAAGCACACTGGATTACACACTGTGAATAGATCAGTTTTAATCATAATGCCTGTTCTTGGTGTTTTCCATGGTGGATACCATCAGAAGAACTGTGTTACTGTATGCACAATTTCTAGGAACATCATCTTAATACAAGTGATGTGAGGTGGAATTCAAGTTGACACAATGTTAATGGGTCAGTTTTAATCATAGGACCCATGTTCTTGTTGTTTTTTTCATGAGTAGTGTAAGAAGCACTGTATGGCTGTAAACATATCATACAATGAACCAAATAGATATCCATTACACATCCACGTTCTTTTAGAAGGAAGACTTTCTCTTTACCCTTTCTAGCATCATAACGCAAGCAAAAGAAAATTCAGCAGCAGTCTGATGAATTAAGGATCACTACATCTTTCACACCACAATAATATTAGTAAATAGTGTCCAACTACCACCAGATACCTTGCCAACAAAGGTCTGTACAGTCAAGCTATGGTTTCCCCGGTATTAATGTATGGCTGTGAGAGTTGGATCACAAGGAAGGCTAAGCACCAAAGAACTGATGCTTTCAAATAGTGGTGTTTGGGAAGACTCTTGAGAATCCTTTGAACTGCAAGAAGATCAAATCAGTCAATCCTAAAGGAAATCAACCATGACCACTCTTTGAAAGGACAGATAAGGAAGCTGAAGCTCAAGTACTTTGGCTACCAAATGAGAAGACAGGACTCACTGGAAAAGACCCTGATGTTGGGAAAGATTGAAGGCAAAAGGAGAAAGTGATGGCAGAGGATGAAATAGTTAGATAGTATCATCAATGCAATGAACATGAATTTGGCCAAACTCTGGGAGAGAGTGGAGGATAGGCAGGGCCTGATGTTCTAGTCCATGGAATCACGAAGAGTCAGACATGAAATAGCAACTCAACAACAAAAAACAGTAGATAGATCATTAAGCAGATTTACCAAATCATGCAAAAATTTTCCCCGCTTGCTTATTCTGTCCAGTGTTAGTGGACAGGTCCTCACTAAACTGTATTTTTTGCCATCAAGTTCTAAACTGTCTCGTGTGAAAGATACAAAAAATGAGTGCTAAGGAATTAGCCATTTATTCTAGCTCTCTTTCAAGCAAGTCTCCTGCAGTGCTTATACATATACAGGTTTTTGGATTGCATGATTCAGGTTTTAAATCACTTCCTGGGGTTTAATTAAGGAGACATGTCACAATTTCCAGGAACATCTGCTTAACACTAGTGATGCGGACTTGATGAAGAGAATTGGTTTGTAGCTAACCAGAAAAGCTCATGAGAGCCAAATAATTCAAAAATGATTCTAATAAGGTAATCCTAAACATTGATTCTATTTGGTGACTCTATAATGCAGTATCTGGATATACAGGTACTGTAGACTTAAACCATGATAGCTTTCAGAAGCTACAATTAACCAATGTTTTGTGTAATAGGGAACCACAGGGAACCTTAGACTTACCAACTTTGCCAGCAGGCCTGGGAGTGTGATGAAGCCCATCAAATGGCTTATTTAATTGTGTGCTGCCACCAGAGGTGGCTAGGTAGGTTTTTTTTTTCTCATGATGTGTTTTTACTGTTTGTAAGCCACCCAGGGTTGCTGTGAGCAAATAGATGGCTATATAAATTATCTACATAAATAATAAATAAATATATAAATAAACTGTTCCTTTCCTCTTCATTTTTGATGCATCGAGAGAAAGACATGTGCTTTCAGCTTTGATTAATCAAATCCAGTCCAAACTGTTATTACTGTGATCCATGGTTTGCTTCAAACATGCCAAACTAAAGATATTTATTATTATTATTAATATTATTATATTAATTATATTAATATTAAAGATATTATTGAAGCTGACCTGCTTCAATAATTATAGCTAAGACTAGTCATAAATTAAGGTTAAACCATAGCTAATCTCACAAAGGACAGAATAGCTGAATTCCAGTTTATATTTAAACCATAATATGGTCTACTTGGTAGCCACCCATTTTCATTTACAGATCATCATTTGTGGCAGAGCATTAAGTGTAAACTTTTATGGCATACTCAACAAATCATATTTAAAGCAATAAGTGAGCCCCTCTAATTTTAGCTTATAGGCGGATCTGAAGAGAATTAGGAAGGGAACGTGGAAGCCCAAAGCTGAGCTTAATTCCTATTGAAGAAAAGCATAATTCATCATGTAAATGCAATCATAGGTTTCATGACATTGTATTTATGGATCGTTGGCAATTAATGTAGGCCATACATGAGTACAATTATACCAGCTTATCAATATGAAAACTTAACCAGCATTTTCAGTCATATACATGTACTTTATGTTGTCCAATCTATACATCACAATGAGCCATAGTTTATTGAGGAAATCATAGTTGCGGGTTCATAAATAACTTAGTCATGAAGTCATTGTTCATAAACAATGTCTGAGTTCAGACATCATGCAAAGCTAGGTCAAATCACATTAAGATACAAATTAAGATACAAACATTATATCTTATTATAGACTTTGAAGTCTATGTAGGCATGAAAAGAGTTGAATATTATCTACAGTAATCTTTAGAGGCAGTCTGTATATAAATAAAAAATGTGAGTTTTTGCAGCACATTTGCAAAAAAGCAATCATGCTGATCAGAGACTATGTTGCTTCAGGAACAAATCCTGCATCGATATATCCCCATGTATTTTTTAGATTGCCATTGTTACAGAAAGCATAAGCATGATTTTTTTCATGGAGCTGACCACAGGGAAAACCTATTTCTTGGTCTAGATAGGTCTTTAGCTTAAGCTGGAACATCCATGGTATATGTTCGACAATTTTGATATGTAATTCAGACTCACTTATTTAAATCACATCATTGCTCCTAAAACATATTATTTTGACATAAAACTAAAATAGGACAATAGTGGAGCAAGTTCTTAATACGGAGATGTCTTTTTCATCAGTGTTTAATTTCAGCATAATACAGCATGGTTGACAGAAAAGCATTTTGTAGATATTCCTTGAGGTATCCAATAAACATGAAAAAAATCTTTTAAAAAAAGATGGTGTGTGTGTCAAAAAAGTGGTAACCATAACTGTGAATAGTCATGCAACTGCAGCTCCCATCTTGGCTAAAAAAAATATTTATTTATTTGTATCCCACTTTTGATATTTTTACAAGTAACTAAAGGTGGCAAACATATCAAACATACCTTCCTCCTCTTATTTTCTCCACAACAACTCTGTGCAAAAAGTTGGGCTGAAAATGACTGGCCCACCACCGAGCTAGCTTTCATTACTTAAGGCAGGACTTGAACTCACAGTCTCCTGCTAAATGCTAAAAATGCTAAAATATGTACTGGTATCAACTACAACTTTGTGGCTGTATATGAAAGTTGGAATCCATTGGTTAGTGGTAGTTCCATGTTATAGCTTTATAAGTCGTAATAAGAGAAGACCCAGAGATAAATTTTGGAAAGTATGGACAATATTCTGAATAAATATGATCTGGGATTTTTTTTTAAAAAAAATGCTTTGCTGGGTTTAATTTTATTAATATTTTATTTTATTTATTTTGCTGGGTAAAATTTAAAAAAAATGGATTAGAATAAGATAAAATTAAAACTGATTGGGCCATGTAAAGCAAAGGTAGTATTCAGCAGATTGTGACCAGTTCTGGAGAACCCGTAGCAAAGATTTTGAGCAGTTCAGAGAACTGGCAAATACCACCTCTGACTGGCCCTGCCCCCATCTATTCTCTGCCTCCCAAGTCCCAGCTGATCGGCTGGGTCTTCTTTTGTTGCCCTGCATAGGAGAACAGAGCTAGAAAGCAGGTGAATGGGGTGGGGAGGGAATGGGATTTTGCAGTATCTTTCCCCTGGAGTTGAGTGGGAAGGGGGATTTTATAGTATCCTTCCCACGCCATGCCCACCAAGCCACACCATGCCCACTAAGCCACACCATGCCCACTAAGCCACACCACACCCACTAAGCCACACCACGCCCACAAGCCACCAAGCCACACCATGCCCACAGAACTGGAAGTAAACAAAATTGAATCCCACCACTGATGTAGAGACCGGAGAATGAATGAAAATGTAGAAAAAACAGCCCATTTGTTTCTTATCCTGCGTAGGGTTTATATATAAACCTCTTAATGCATATGCATGGAAAAGGGATGTGTCTAAAAGCTTGATTCGTGTCATTGTAATGAAATAATTGAGAAAAATAGTGAAGGATACAAAGAGGATGAAAGGGACAAATAATTATCATATGGTAGCTCCAAAAGCAGGTTTGGGTAAAAATGAGCATGAAAGAAAAGAAAAGTGAAAAAAATACTCTAGATTAAAATAACCTATCAAAAATATCCTACTCTAGGATAACCTCAGAAATAGAAAATATAGTCCTTTATTTTAAACTCATAGAATGTAGGGTCAAAGGGGACAGATGGTGTAACCTAACCCTCTACCCAGTGCAATCATCTGCTACACTGTTCTCAGTGAACATCCTTGATGGCTTACCTCTATGTGAACACTTTCAATGAAAGCAGGGGTGGGCTGCTGGGAGCTCACAGGGGCTCAGGAGAGCCTGTAGCTAAGACTCTATGGGGCTCAGAGAGTGCCCAATAACCTCAGGAGGACAAGCAGCAAGGGAAAGCTCTTAATAGGCTTAATTGAACTTCTGGGCATTCAGCCAAGAGCATTTCACACCTTGAAAAAGTGTTGCAAGCTAGGTAAACAATTGACTCAGTGCTTGAGAGGGAGAGCCATTGAGAAAATCAGATAACATAGCCACTAGCCTCCAAGGGGATTAATTCCCAAATAATAAGAATCACATAACTCACCAGAAACTCCACTAAGACTCCAAGATCCTTCTCATAGTCACTGCTATGAAGCCTGGTTTCACCCAGTCTTTTATTTAAGTATTAAATGCATGAAATAATAAACAACTTTTTGGTATATATCTTTTTTTAGGTAATTAGGGCAAAGAAGTGACATCGAGTTGGTCACACTCACCCAGTCACATGACCACCCAGCCACATCCACCCACCCATTAGGGCAGAGAGCCCTTGCTAAAATATTTGAAGCCCACCCCTGAATGAAAGTCCACCACTTTCTGAGACAATCTATTCCAGGGGTGTCAAACTGAAGGCCCACAGTCCAGATCTTGCCTGCGGGGTGTTTAGATCTGGCCCATGGGACTGCCCTGGAAACAGTGAAGGACCGGCCTCTGCCAGTGAAAACAGAGGTTGGAACGGTGTGCATAGTCCTCCCAGGCTCCGTTTTCAGCCGTGATGGCCTCCTGCAGCACTCTGCCAGTGAAAATAGTGCCCGAGGAGGCTGCCCACAGGCCACCCGGGCTCCCTTATTCTGGCAGAGGGCTACAGGAGGCCATCACAGCTCAAAATGTAGGCTTAATGAGTGATATCAAGCTGGCCATGCCCCCCTGCCCCCACTCCCCAAGGTCACACACAACCCTGATGCAGCACTCAATGAAATTGAGTTTGACACCCTGATCTATTCCATTGTCGAACAGCTCTTGCAATTAGTTTCCCTAGTGCCCAATCAAAATTGACTTCCTTGTATTTTACATACATTGTTCTTCTACTTCTGGAGAACCTTTCAGATATTTGAAAAAAAACCTCTCTTCCATGACCTTCTCTTTTTTTTTTCCCCAGACTAAACATTTCAACAACAATTCTCCCAGAATTCCTCCTAAATTTTTATTTCCAGGCATGTCATCCTCTTGCTTGCTTGCTTGCTTAGGACACACTTCCATATATTAACATGCATTCTAAAGTGCAGAATCCAGACTGGATGCAAATTCTAGCTATGCTTTGACCCATGCAGAATAGAAGGGAGTTATTACTCCCTGGTGCTATATTTTAGTAGCCTAGAACTGCTTCTTATTTTCTTGTTGCAATTGGTATCACACTGTTCAGTTGATGAGACATTAGGATATTCAGAATCCTTTTGTACAGACTGCTTGCTGAAAACAAGAAAAAAGTATTAAATTAATCCCACCAGAGAATGAATGGAAAGGGAAAGTAAGGAAAGAGGATTTGATAGCTGCCTGGAACAGACTGAAAATAATTATGTGACAGAGTTGTAGAAATGTATAGAGTTAGACTAATGGAAACTGTAGAAACGATACCTGACTGTGCATGACAAATATACATATAAGAACACAGATTCTTGCAAAAAAAATAAAATCAAAGGTGAAAGTTAGTGTATAAAGTCTGTAGAAACAAAACAAGAGATGCAAAGAATGCAGTCAAAGAAAACATGGTATAATTAAGATTAAAAGAAGAGAAAATGCAAAGCAATTTTGACTGAGAGTATTTGTCTCAAAACTGGGCAAGAGGGACTAAGCAAAACAACATTCAACACATCAAATGCAATTAAAAATAAAACTTATGGTATGACATGGGATGAAGCTTAAGTGAGAGAAGGCTAGAAGAAATGTTTTAGAGATTTATCTGAAGTGATAAGACAAAGAGTGAATATTATAAATACTATTATCCAAAAATTGATGATATGGGAAGGGAAGAGAAAGAGAGGAAAGGAAAGAGAAATCAAAGATTGTAGTAAGAACAGTTAGTTAAATCTGCCTGGGAAGATTTTGCTTCACATCCAAGAAGCTTCTTCAATTCTTGTGGGTGAATTGCTCTGCTAAAAAACCCCACTGCAATCCTAGAATGCATTATGAGAGGGATAGAATCAAGATCAGAGCATGTGGAATGATAGCACTGCTTTATAATTATTTAATAAGACCACACTTGAAATATTGCAACCACTTTTGGTTGCCACATTATAAAAAAGAAATTGAGGCTCTGGAAAGAGTGCAGGGAAGATCAACGAAGATGATTAGAGGGTTGGGGGCTAAAACATATGAAGGACAATTGCAGGAATTGGATCAGAGATGGTATTCAGCAGGTTCTGACCAGTTCTGGAGAACTGGTAGTGGAAATTTTGAGTAGTTCAGAGAACTGACAAATGCCACCTCTGACTGGCCCCGCCCCATCTATTCTCTGCCTCCCAACTCCCAGCTGATCAGCAGGGTCTTCTTTGGTTGCCCTGCACAGGAGAATGGAGCTGGAAAGCAGGTTAGTGGGGTGGGGAGAGAATGGGATTTTACAGTATCATTCCCCTGCCATGCCCACCAAGCCATGTCCACAGAACTGGTAGTAAAAAAAATTGAATACCACCACTGCTTCCCCTCCCCTCCCCTCTTCATTAGGCTAAGGGATCCAAATATGGGGAGGGAATGGGATTTTGCAGTAACTTTTCCCCGGAGTGGGGTGGGAATGATTTTGATGATCCTTCCCCTGCCTTGCCCACCAAGCCATGCCCACAACACCACGCCCACCAAACCATGCCCACAGAACCAGTAGTAAAAAAAAATGGAACCCCACCACTGAATTGAATATATCTAATCTAATGAAAAGAAGGACTAGAGGTAACATGATAGCAGTGTTCCAATATTTGAGGTGCTGCTACAAAGAGGAGTGGGGATCAACCAATTTTTCAAAGCGCCAAAAGGCAGGACATTAAAAATGGATGGAGACTAATCAAGGTTACCTTCAGAAGTTGTGGGTGCTCCATCACTGTAGGCTTTTAGGAAAAGACTGGACAGGCACTTGTCCCAAATGGTATGGGGTCTCCTTGCTTGAGCACGGGGTTGGACTAGGTCCTCCAAGGTCCCTTCTAAGTCTGTTATTTTCTTCTCTTCTACATGCAAGGAAATGGAGACTAAAGCTGAATGTATATATCCAGTAACCAGTAGCTGCAGCAAGACTATTTTTCAAAAATATCACAAAGAGAAATTTGAAATAATTTTTAAGGTCAATGGAATATGACACAAGATACAAGGCTTCCTTCCTAGGAAGATTTGTTTGATTGATTTTGATCTGTTTTTGAACAAGCATCAATTACAGCTCCTAATTTCTACGCAGCGATGGCCATGTGGTAATTTTAACATAGACTCTTTCAACTTGATGCTCTCCAGATGTTCACAGCTGGGTTGGCCTAAGTTGGAGCCCTTGGCAAATTGCTCTGTCAAGCAACTCCAAGCAAACTGGTGCTTTGTAATATATTGAACAGGAGGGCTTCAGATTAGACCAGCACCGGCCCTGAAAATCAATGCCTTTTCATAGGTATCTTTGGTTTTTACACACAACATTACACAATGAATAATAAGTCCCCTACAACCTTGGAACCCTCTTTTATGTAAAGAAGAGAAAGATGAAAGCGATGCTGGACTAGGCATACATAATTAGTGAGATTTTACTGAAAATAGATGTTACTGAAAATGACCTTTTCATAATAATGTAACAAAGATTCAATGCCTCTCTGAGGCTTTCAGTGATAAAAAGTTATAGCCACACTCGAGCACAGTAAATTAAGCCTGAAGCTAGTCTTTTGTGAACTAAAACCTCATTCTCTGTGAATCCAAGCCAATCTATAGTTGTCAGGGAGTTCAATTGCAAATTATAGCCCACGCATCTTGTTATGCCGCAATCTGTTTTAACCAAGTACAGTCATGTCTTTAGAAAAGCCAAACGGACTTTTCTTGGTTTCCAATTCCTTCCTTTCTAGTTAATTGTGTTTTACATTTTTGGATAATTAAGAGTTGTGCAAAACTTAACAAAGCACGAATCATGCTTTTCAGAAAATATGCCAGCAATCCTAGTTAACTAAATGGAAAGAGAGTTGCAAAATTTTGTTTGTTTGTTTTAATCTGTACTTGTATGGCCTTTAGGAGAAGACAAGTGCCCGTGTGTTTTCTGCACAAAAAGGCACTCAGATCTCAAGAAAATATCGGAGAGGTTAAAACTTAGCTAATCAAAAAGGCTCAAAGAGAATATACATCTGAAAGAGTTGGAGGCAACCCAGAAACATTGACTGAGATGGGTGGCTAAAACTGGACAAATAAATAAATAAGTGTCAATCTTACATTTCAAAAGTAAGGTTTTCAGAAAGCAATTTCTGTTGGTTTGAGACAAAAAAAAAAGACCTCCAAGGTCCTTCCAACTCTGTTATTCTATTCTATCCTATCCTATCCTATTCTATTCTAGTACCAATGTTACATTATAGTAATGTAGTAGAGTTAATAATAGGTAGCTAAAAAAAAGACAAACAATTGATAAGACAATGCCATAGCCTGTTTTGCTAAAAGTGTCATTACAAAGCAAATATTTACTATCATGGTAATGTCTCTATTGCTCAAAAAATCATCCCTATGAACTAAGCCTAGCTTTAAAAAGGGGGAGGGAATTGAGATTGGATATGATTTTCAGGGATGGATAGATTCATAAGAAGATAATATTTCCAATAACCTACTTCCAAAAAGTTTTAGGACAGATTTTTGATCCAAGTGGTTCTTTCATAGTCACCCATGGAGGCCTAATAGGTTCCATCTTTGATTGGTGGTTCTGAAGAATGTAGGAACAGCAGTGATCCAATGACAATTTTATTTAATTATTTAATTTAATATGACTTTCAATTACACTGTATACATATTGTGCATTGACAATAAACATTTGATTTGATTTAAACCTACCGTAATTTAGTTCAGAATCTCTTCTTGAAAATAGCATTCCTGCCTGAAACATTTCAAATGCTGATAAAGGAGAGGGTAGATTTACACTGGATGGGAATAGGTTTTCTCAATGCTTAATAAATAAGTAATTAAATAAATGAAGCCTATTATATGCTGCATGTAGCTTTCAGTTTTAACCAACAAAGCCCAGAGGTCTTCAAGAAAACAGTTCTCTTTGCATTTTGAAGATGCAAATTTTTATTTTTTTGAATTATTATGAGTCAGAAGACTTAATTTTTCAAATATCATCCTTCTTTCAAATTTGCAGCCCTATTTTCTACGTTAAATGTGTTAAAGATATTTAGGAAAATGAGTATGAGGCGGTACTGCAATTAAAACTATTTGAAATATAGAATATGAGTTTTGCGCTAAAATGATTGTAAAGCATATGTGCATTTTTCTGCTAACTTTCCCTTCGGTGGGGGTGAAAATCGCTAATAAACGCACTGATGTACTAAAAGATTATTTTATGGTGGAAATGATATGAATTGCAAACAGTCTGGTCCATATGTCCCTTACTCCCCCCAGTGGCAATCCCTGTGATTTTATAGTAGGAACATGAGCTTGTCAAGGCAAACAGAATGAACTTAGTTAGCCAAGCTGTGCAAGACAGCACAATTCATTGAAATTTGTAGCAGCTGGAGAATATGTAGAACTGTTTTACAATCTTGTTTCTTACACTGCTTTGCATTAGCTATGTATTCATAATACTTTTAATTAGAATAATTCCCCCATGAATGGGAATTCATAGATAATGGTGTTGATACAACAATTCACTTGATTCAGGAAATGCATTCAGAGTTTTTCCTTATTATTTAGTGAAAACAAAAACAAATATATTCTTACATACACATACATGCAAACAACCACAAAATCTTCCTCTTAGTTCAATCATTAACTAAGAGTTAATGAATCATCCTATACACACACACACACACACACATACACATATACATACACATACACATACATATACATATATAGACAAACACAATACAGAAGCCTGATGATGGCAGATGAGATTCTGCCAAAATGTTATTATAGTTGTGCTTTTAAAGTTGTAGTGACGTTTCGGCAGAATCTCATCTGCCATCATCAGGCTTCTGTATTGTGTTCATCTGTGAGTCAGACTTTCACAGCCATTTCTGTTTTAAATTTGGTGCTAGCCTACTGCTGTGTTAGAATGGTTTTTTCTTCATCCTGTTTGGTTGGGAGTCTTGGTCTGTGTTTATTGGTCTTGGAGTTTGCTCTGTTCTGCTTGATTGGTGTTTCTAATATCTTCTGTCTGTTTTGTAGCTTTTTTGTGTGTCTTGATTGGCTGGCAACATTGTGTTTCCTGTATTGGAGGTTTTTAGTGTGGCTTGGCTTTAAATAAACGGATGGCTATCATTTATTAGGAAGCTAGGTTTTATCTGGGTGCCTGGTTGGGATGTGTTTGAGCTGGAGATATCAGGGGGTGGGGGGGGTGGGAATCTGTTTGTGCCCAGGTGTTTGCCTGGCTTGTGGTGTGGAGAATTTTTTGTTTGTGAGTGCAGGCTTCCAGATAACTGACAGTCTGGTGGAGTCATCTCTTCTTTCAGGTCTTTTTTCAACCTCTATGGCTTCTCTGATAATTCTGTAGCTGGGGTTTTCTATAGTGGCTAGGGTTTTGGTGCCATTGAAGTCGATGCTATGACCTGTGGCTTTCATGTGTTGGACTAGTGAGGAAGTGTGTTCCAGCTTTTTTACTGCATTTTTATGTTCATCCAGGCGGGTACTTGTTCTTCTATTGGTCCAATGTATGTGGCAGGGCATGATGCACAGGGGACTTCATATATATGCCTTGGTTTTCCAGGTCAATTTTATCTTTGGGGTTTCTTAGGATGGCTGCTATTTTTTCTGTCTGTTTTGAAGGCAGTCTTGATGTGATGCCTGTGTAGTATCTTACTGATTTTGTCTGTAGTACCTCTTATGTACGGCAGGACAGCTGTTCCATAGGTCTGTTCATCTTCTAGGTCTCCATTATGTCTCAGTGTGTTTTTGTGGATCAGGCCAGTGATTTTGCTTTTGTGGAAGCTGTTGGCTGTCAGTACTTTAGTCAGGGTGCATAGTTCAGTCTTTGTGTGTGTCTTATCTGCCAGGCGTTTGGTTCTGGCAATTAGTGTTTTAGCCACGGAGTTTATCTGTGCTGGGTGGTGGTGGGATTGGGCATTGAGGTAGTGGTTGGTGTGTGTTTTCTTCTGGTATATGGTGTGTCCTAGTGTGCCATCTGTTTTTTTTGTAGATTAATACATCTAGAAATAGTAGTTGTTTGTTTCTGTTTCCATGGTGAATTTGATTTTGGGGTGTGTGCTGTTTAGGTGTGTTAGGAAATTGTTTAGGTTTTCTTTTCCATGGGGTCAAATAACAAATGTGTCATTGATGTATCTTAACCATAGTTTGGGTTTGTGGGTGGCATTGGCTAGGGCTCTGAATTCAAATTCTTCCATGAACAGGTTTGCAATGACGGGTGACAGTGGTGATCCCATAGGGGCTCCTTCAATTTGCTTATATCTTTGTCCTTTGTATATAAAATATGTGTTAGTTAAGCAGTGGTATTTATTTTTGATGATTTTGAGAGTTTCTTTTATTGGGACTTGAGTGAATAGTGAAACCACGTTGAAACTTAGAAGCAGATCTTCTTGTTCCACGTGTAGATCTTTGATCATTTCCAAAAGGTGGTATGAGTTTTGTACATGTGAAGCTGCTGCTTCAGCATGGGGCTGTAGCTGCTTTCTAGCTTCTGGAGGGCCATCAGAGCCCAGAGAAAGTGTTTTTGCCCTCCCACAGGCCCAGGAGCGGCCTCTAGAGCCTTGGGAGGGTGAAAAATGGCCTTCCTGGAAAAACCGGAAGTGGCAAAATGGGCCTATTTCTGTCTTCCGGTGGGTCTCTATCTCTATCTATCTATCTATCTATCTATCTATCTATCTATCTATCATCTATGTAATATACAGGTAGTCCTCAACTTATGACCACAATTAGGACAGGAAGTATCATCACTAAGTGAGATATTTGTTAAGTGAATCACACCTAATTTTGCAGCTTTTTTTGCTCTGGTCAATAAGTGAATGTGGCTTCCCCTGTTGACTTTGCTTATCAGAAGCTGGTTGGGAAAGTCACAAATAGTGATCATGTGATCTCAGGACACCGTAATCATCATAAAAACATGCCATTTTCCAAATATAAGTCACTTTTTAGCAATTCTTTAGGAAGAATTGCAAGTCCTGGCAAATCCCCATATTATGCATCAGGTCTATCTGGAGCAGTGCAACCTCATGCACAATGAAAGATGGTAATTCTCCAAAGACCAAGGAGCCTCAAACTAGATTGAAGCCATCAATAATTTACAGCATGATCCACAGGTGCTTTCTCAGAATTTCTTCCAAAATATGCCACTTTAGGAATGCATCATTCATGAATATCCAGTGGGGTTAAGGGCAAGGAGCAAACAATGAAACATGCATCACAATACCAATTCTGTCCTTTATGGACTCATTGTGGCTAGCTGCAGGTGCCTTGGTATTAGAAGCTGCACTGTGAATAAAATCAGTCTTTGGCTTCCTGGTTTATTCAGTCTTATTATAAAGCAGAGATTCTCTAAGGTTGGTCCACAGAACTTTTCTTATAACTTTGAATTGTCACTAAAATGGTAAGTCAAGAACTATATGTATTTACAGACCCCTCATATCCTGGACATAAACTGTTTCAACTCCTACCCTCAAAACGATGCAATAGAGCACTGCACACCAGAACAACTAGAAACAAGAACAGTTTTTTTCCCAAATGCTATCACTTTGCTAAACAAATAATTCCCTCAAATAATTGTTCAACTATTACAAAGTCTGCACTACCATTACTATTAATCTTCTCATCGTTCCATCCCCTCGCACTTGTGACTGTAACTTTGTTGCTTGTATCCTCATGATTTATATTGATTGTTTCCTAGTATGATTTGATTTCTTGTTGCACCCTATGACTATCATTGTGTTGTATCTTATGATTCATGACAAATGTATCTTTTCTTTTTATGTGCACTGAGAGCATATGCACCAAAGACGAATTCCTTGTTTGTCCAATCACACTTGGCCAATAAAGAATTCACTCATTCGTTCGTTCGTTCGTTCGTTCATTCATTCATTTTGTAAACTTGGGGAGGGATCAATCTTTCTAGAATCTCCTTACCACTCTGCTAATGTCTGAGACAATCTAGCAAAAAAAAAAATCAATATAAAGTTCTGTTCCACAAAGGCATGCAGAGAGGTGAAAAGCCACTTCTTATTTCACAGCAAGGACTACTGCAAAGAGAATGTAGCAGTATAATTGATAGACATGGTTACATTTAAAAAACAATAAAAGAGAATGCTGGAGCTTCAGGGTAAACTTTTCAACAGTGGGGAATATGAGATTAAAATCTCTGTGTAACTTTCTCTTCAATTTATTTTGTGATGCTAGCGTATCTTGGACTTCCTTAAGGAAATAATGTTATTATACCTTTTCAACATCATTCTCATATAGGAAGCCAGATTTAATCTTCTATTATAGCAAGAGGGAGGAACCTACATCCTTCAGTTATTGCTGAATTATAGGTCCCAGCTGACTAGATAGAGTGAGTTGTACTTTAATAACTTCCAGAGGGCTAGGTGTTACTCATATCTGATTTGGCTATTGAGACTTTAAATATGTAGATTTACTGGCCCTCTTTGCATAACATTTGTATCTGGTTTAACAGAAGACAGCGTGTAACTCAACCAAGAAAACTGCTGAATTAAGTGATTCAGTCAATTAGTTCAAAAGGGACTTGACTCATCTCCAAATGGACCCAATACAGCTCAGAACAATAGCTCATGTGGGCAACTGGATTACCCAAGGTGTGGCCTCTGTTTCAAGAACAGAGGTAAATAATATAGATTGATTGTAAAATATATTAGACTAGATATTAGACTTTGGTAATGTTTAAGGTGCCAAGCTAGAGATTGTGACTTTTGGCACAAAGCTGGCTGGGAGACATGGACCAGTCCCTCTCTAGTTGTTCAAAGAAGCCAATGGCAAAGTCACATCTGAAATCTTGGCCAAAACACCTGCAGGGACTTTTCGAGGCAGTTGCCAGGAGTCAAATGTGACTTGAGGAAAGAATAAGAAAAGAAGAAAGGAAAAGTTGTTCTTAGAATTGTACACAGAAATTATAGTGCTGTCTTGAAGCCTTTTCATAATCTTAATTTCTCTGTGCATGGAGAGAAGGAGAGGGGGAGGGGGAGAGGGAGAAGGAGAGTGGGAGAAGGAGGGAGAAGGAGAGGGGGAGAAGGAGAAGGAGAGAGAGAGGGAGAGAGGGAGAGACAGAAAGACAGATCTTATATACTGTGAGGTGCATTACAAAAATCTGGCCGGCACTGGAAGTATTTATCTGCTCCTATCTTGTGATGGTCCAGATTTGTATACCCCAAATGATAGCCACTACTGTTGTAGATTATGGAAGTCATTTGGAGGTGCAGTAATTTGTTGAGATAGTCAAGGTAAGTGCTATTTTAAAAAAATATATATTTCAAATCATCTTACTTGCCAGACCTTTAATAAATTCATGTTTAGGATCACGTTTTAATCGGCAGATCATGTTTTCATGGGCAAATCGCCACCTGTAATTTTAAGGGAGTGAGATATTGCTTTCAAGTTTTCTCTATTCATTTATTTTTATTATTTTTGAAATAGTATAAGCTCTTTTGGAAGACAGAAGTACAGAAGTTCAAAATAGGTATGAACTTTCATGTATGATCTTTTGAATAAATGTATGCACACCTGAACACTCTCACCAGCAACTATTCCACATCTAACAACTGGCTGTGTGGCTCTCGCAAATCCCCAAGGGGGATTTAAATGAATTTTAAAATATGAAGGTGCCTTCATATTCATGTGCAATGTTACTTGGTGTTTGCAAAGGTTATCAGTTCTAGTGTTTGGGCTAAATTACATTGGGGATTATCAGGAATTATATATGTGTACTGGATCTCAAACTAATAACCCAGGAGAAACAGATAGAGATGTATGGTGCAAGGCTATATTTATTTTATTTATTTATTTTTGTCAATTGCTTACAAGATAATAGGTATAAGTAAAAACATAGTTATGAATACATGGATACATATAAGAAAAATAAAAATAATAAAAGAAGCAATAGGACAGGGATGGTAGGCACGTTGGTGCGCTTATGCACGCCCACTACAGACCTCTTAGGAAAGGGGTGAGGTCAATAGTAGACAGTCTAAGGATAAAGTTTTTGGGGTTTGGGGAAAAAACCACAGAGTCAGAGTCAGGTAGAGTATTTCAGACATTGACCATTCTGTTGCTGAAATCATATTTCCTGCAATCAAGTTTGGTGCGATTAACCTTGAGTTTGTATCTATTGTTTGCTCTTGTGTTGTTATGGTTGAAGCTGAAGTATTCATTGACAGGTAAGACATTGCAATGTATGATTTTATGTACTATACTTAGATTGGACCAAAGGCAGCATAGTTCTAGGTTTTCTAAGTCTAGAATTTCAAGTCTGGTGGCATAAGGTAGTCTACAATGAATAGAGGAGTAGAGAACTCTTCTTGTGAAATATTTCTGGACTTTCTTAACTGTGCTAATATCAGATACATAATGTGGGTTCCAGACTGATGAGCTGTATTCAAGTATTGCTCTAGCAAATGTTTTGTATGCTCTAGTTAGTAGTGTAATATTACCAGAGAAAAAGCTATGTAAGGTTAGGTTAACAACTCTTAACGCCTTTTTGCTATATAGTTACAGTGGGCTCTAGCACTTAGGTCATTAGAAATGAGTATTCCAAGGTCCTTGTCAGAGTTTGGATCATCAACAAGGTCTTGACTATTCAGCCTATATTTTATTTCCTGATTTTTTTTTGCCAATATGTAGGACAGAGCATTTATTTGTTGAGATTTGAAGTTGCCATTTGTTTGACCATTCTGATACATAGTCAAGGTCTTTTTGAAGGGTAGCAGTATTGTCTATATCACATGGATATAACCTCTCAGATGTTGTTGAACTACAATTCCTGTGATACACATCAACTAATAACAAACTAATGTTTGAGTCAGATAGAGCAAGATGGGTTTGTATTAATGTAATGTCAAAGAAGGAAGAAAGAGGTATCTAAGATATTGGCTCCTGATCATTAAGATAGAAGCTGCCTGTTAAGTGAACCTTAATATAAGCACGTTAGATTCATGCAGTGGACATAATTAACTTAACTTGTGCCACTGGAAAGCTTTAACGGAGGATTAGATAAACTAAGCAAATTCATAAGAGAGGATAATGCAGTCAGTATTTGTAAGCCATAATGGTTCAGTGAAATATCCATTTTCAGAGAGATAATAAGCTGCTTTATTATAATTTATGGGTCACATCACAAGAATTGGGAACTTGTTTTTATATTTGTCATAAAACCTCGACCACATATGTTCTTAATTTCATAACAATAACAAAAACATGAAAAAAAACCTTCCATTTTAGATGAGTTTGCATATAAGGATTAGAAAACTTCATTCAATATGTAGAATGCAAAAAATGGAGAGAACATTACAAGAACCATCTAACATTTCATTGCCCTTAACAAAAGTATGTTTATCCATGTTTGTCCAATCTCTGGAAATGGATTTAGCAATAGCAACACTTAGATTTATATATCGCTTCACAGAGCTTTATAGCCCTCTCTAAGCATATTGACCCCAACAATCTGGCGCCTCATTTTATCGACCTCCGAAGGATGGAAGGCTGAGTCAACCTTGAGCCAGGGAGAATTGAACTAGCTTGCAGTACTGCATTCTAGCCACTGTGGCACCACAGCTCAACTAGTGATAGGAAAGGTGGAAGGAAAGAGAAGAAGAAAAAGAGTAGCAGCAAGGTGGATGTGCTCAGTTACATGGGAAATGAGTGCACCAATGGAAGATTGAAATAATAGATTAAAGATCAACATGAAGAAAATCTAGCTATCTTTTCTTCTTTTGCAACTAGGGGACAAAAATGACTGGGTGGCAGATAAACAATCAACTGATTTAGCCAAATATTGGTGATCCCCAAGAGAGGTGCCCTTGTGTGGCTCCAGTCTCTCTCTCCTCCACATTGTCCAAAATTCTTCCAAAATTGGATAATGTGGAGACTTTTCTTTTATTACTTTTTAGATCTTGTCTTCTCTCTCCTGGACATACTCACTTTATAGTCCTCTCACTTTCTTGAATGCAGCCTGTTACATTCAAAGTATGACCATCAGCTCAGGAAAAAAAAAACCTACCTACCCTTGACTAAATGCAGTTGACCGTGTCTGGACTCCCAGTGAGTCACAGGTCCCAATGACCAATAGGTGACAACATCTGTATCTTTACATTAAGAATAGAATAACAGAGTTGGGAGGGACCTTGGATGTCTTCTAATCCAACCCCATGCTTAGACAGGAAACCCTCCACCATTTCAGACAGATGGGTTATCCAATCTCTTCTTTAAAATTTCCAGTATTGCAGCATTTACAATTTCTGGAATCAGTTGTTCCACTGATTAATTGTTCTTCAGGAAATTTCTCCTTAGTTCTAGGTTGCTTCTCTCCTTGATTAGAAAAGAACAGAGTACTTTATTGGCCAAGTGTGATTGGACACACAAGGAATTTGTCTTGGTGTAAATACTCTCAGTATACATAAAGGAAAAGATACATTTGTCAAGAGTCGAGAATCATAAGGTACAACACTTAATGATAGTCATAGGGTACAATAAGCAATCAAATCATACTAGGAAACAGTCAATATAAATTATAAGGATACAAGTGACAAAGTTACAGTCATACAGTCACAAGTGGGAGGGAATGGGTGATAAGGAGTGATGGGAAGATTAATAGTAATAATAGTGCAGATTTTGTAAATAGTTGGACAGTGTTGAGGGAATTATTTGTTTAGCAGAGTGATGGCTTTCAGGAAAAAAATTGTTCTTGTGTCTAGTTGTTCTGGTGTGCAGTACTCTATTAGTTTCCACCCATTGCTTCTTGTCCTGCCCTCAGGTGTTTTGGAGAATAGCTTGACTCCCTCTTCTTCATGGCAGCCCCTGAGATATTAGAGCACTGCAGTCATGTCACCCCTAGTCCAGTTGCGGGATTCAAAATATTTTACTGCCAGTTCTGTGGGCATGGCTTGGTGGGCATGGCAGGAAAAGGGTACTATAAAATCTCCATTCCCACCCCACTCCATGGAAAGGATACTGCAAAATCCTACTCCCTCCCCACCTCACTAAACTGCTTTCCAGCTCTGTTCTCCTGTGCAGGGCAACAAAAGAAGACCTAGCCACTCAGCTGGGACTCAGGAGGCAAAGAATAGATATGGGCCTCCAGTCCCCTAATTATCTTTGTTGTTCTTCTCTGCACTCTTTGTAGAGTCTCAACATTTTTTTACATCTTTTCTTCCCACTCCTGGATGTACTCATGTAGCAAGCTGTATTCAGAAAAGTGAGAGGGTATATATATATATAGTATATATATGTGTGTGTGTGTATGGTATATATATATATATGTGGATCTTTGGTTGTTCGGGTTTTCTCCCGCGTAAGATTCAAAGTATCTAGGCAACGTCGCACGCATCATAAATCATTCACTCTATATACTGAAATCCCTGGAAAGGAAGGAAAAAGATAACTTCCTTTTCTATTTAGAGTTATGGCAGAATTTGATAATCTTCTTAAAGGTTCGGAAGCCTAGAGAATACATTCTCACTAATTGGAGCAGCTGATAGGTGATTTTTAGATGGAGGACATGGTTTTTGATTGCCATATTTTCTGCAGACAATCTTGCAAATGGTCTGCAGAATGCAATCAATAAGTCATTTAAAAGCCAATCAAGATATTAAGGACTTGTATGTGATACAGTCTTCCAAGGATTAGACTACTTTGTGGAAACTCCCCTTCTAAGTAATTTAAAGTATTATATATGAAACCATTTAAATATGGATGTATGATGTTCCAAGATGTGCTGTGATCTCCTCATTCATTTCGATATATGAAGACCACATTGATACATTTTATATGTATTATTTTTTATAAGGGATACTAAGTCCACGCTCATCTATCAGATGGCCAAATATCTTAACCAAGTTATACAACTGCACAAAACTTTGAATTAAATGTAACTATGTCCTTATATTAAATAAAATATTTTCTCCATCCAGTCTCTCCAACTCTAGCCCAGATTAAGAGATTATAGGATCCTTAAAAGGGAGATTAAATAAAATATTTTATTTATTTTTCAGCCTCCAGCCAGGGTGGACTTTTTTAATGTTCAAGTGTTAGATTTATTTGACATTTTGGGGTTCCCCCATTTTTGTACCAAGATTTTTTTTTCTCATTGTTAATAGTGGCTGTTTGTTTATCTATTGTTTTGTATTTTATTCTTATTGTTAAAAGAAATTAATTAATAAATAAGATATGTCCTTATATTACCTTTTTTTTCCTCATTCCCAATAAGGAATTGTTGAGTCAAAACTATTTCTCTCTCTTTTTTTTTAACTGGTCAAAGATTGCAGTAAAGATAGTTGATTTGATTTGAATACGAACATAGTTTTTAAGCTAATATGAAACAGATTGTGAGACGGATTCATGAAATAAAAATTAGGGAAATCCAAATTCTTACAGCTACACCACCATCAGATAGGATGGCCTCTTCTTAACTTTTCTGACAAAGAGATTTTGTTTCAAAAGGAACAATTAGTTTATATAACTCAAATTCTTTGAATGAGTGGCAACCTAATTTTTCTCTTCTGCAGAGATTTCAATGTGGAATATATGCAATGAACAGGTCCTGCATCTGATTATCTCAAATGGAAGAGTTTTGCTGTATTTAATATTTGAATCATCCTTAAGTCTTTGGCTCCAAAGAATTAAATAGGACACTTTAGGAGGCATTCAAATAAAATGCCCCCTCATTAGATTACCATGGTAACAGAGGTTATACATAGCTATACAAGGCATTCTTCTGGAAGAAGCCTTATTTAATAGGTTTTCTTTTTTGAGTAAAAGACATAGAGTGGTTACATCAGTGCAATAGGACAACACTAAAGTGCTTCCTTCATTTAAAAAAAAAAAAACTTTGTACATACAGATACCCAAATTAAATTCAGAAACAACCCACAAATTTACTAAATGTTGTCAATTTCAATTCTCTTCTAATCTCCCTTGGGTGAGAATATGAGCCACTTTGGTGTAATGCTTAAAGCATCAGGCTAGAACAGTGATGGCTAACCTTTTCACCACCGAATGCCCAAAGCACGCACAAACCCCCAAAATGCAATGTGCGCACATCCCCTTTACATGCCCCCTGCCCCCACATGCACCGCTCCGCATGGTAACACACCACTCCTGCATGCACCTTACCCCCTGTGCATGCGCGGCCGAGACCTGAAGACCAACTGGCTGATGGGAGGTGCATGTGCATGTGTGGAGGAGATGAGCTGGGGCAACAGTTTGTGTGCTCACACAGAAGGCTCTGCATGCCACCTCTGGCACATGTACCATAGGTTAACCACCATGGGGCTAGAAGTTCTAGTCCTGCCTCATGTACAAAACCAACCAGGTGATCTTGAGCCAGTCATTCTCTCTCAGCCCAACCTACCACACAGGGTTGTTGTTGTGCGGGAGGAGGAGAGGAGGAGGAAGGAATATTAGGAAGAATTTCTGCTCTGAGTTTCTTATAAAGTGATAAAAGTCAGGGGAGAAATCTAATAAATAAAATAAATATTAAGATCACATCAACTATGGAAATTTTGTGAGATTTGGCAATTTTGGAGAGAGAGAAAATGGAGATAGCAGGTGTTCCATTCTGCAAGAATAACAGAGTTGGAAGGGACCTTGGAGGTCTTCCAGTCCAACCCCCTGCTCAATAGCAATAGCACTTAAACTTATATGCTACCTTAAAGTGCTTTACAGCCCTCTCTAAGTGGTTTACTGAGTCAGCATATGCCCCCCAACAATCTGGGTCTTCATTTTGCCCACCTCGGAAGGATGGAAGGCTGAGTCAACCTTGAGCCTGGTGAGATTCGATCTGCCAAATTGCAGGCAGTCAGCAGAAGTAGTCTGCAGTACTACACTCTAACCACTGCACCACTGTGGTTCAAGCAGGAGACCCTGTACTATTCCAGACAAGCGTCTGTCCAGTCTCTTCTTAAAAGCTTCCAATGGTGGAACTGAAGGCAAATAACTTGTGAAGATCACGCAAGGCATCTGGTGCTTAAAAGGCTTGCTGATCTGTAAGGTACACCAAATATCTGATGCATTGTACCAAGGATGTCCATATCTTAGCAGGTATGCAAGTGCATGTAATCATTTCTGAGCATCGAGCAAATATTTATCTTAAGGAAATGACAGATCTATACAGATCAGAAGTGGTATTCAGCAGGTTCTGACCAGTTCTGGAGAACCAGTAGCGGAAATTTTGAGTCGTTCGGAGAACCGGCAAATGCCACCTCTGACTGACCCCGCCCCCATCTATTTTCTGCCTCCCGAGTCCCCAGCTGATTGGCTGGGTCTTCTTTTGTCGCCCTGCACAGGAGAACAGAGCTGGAAAGCAGGTTATTGGGGTGGGGAGGGAAAGGGATTTTCCAGTAACCTTCCCCTGCCATGCCCACCAAGCCATGCCCACCAAGCCACATCCACAGAACCAGTGGTAAAAAAATTTGAATCCCACTACTGATACAGATGTATTTATTCTGCCTCAAAAAAAAAAGGACATTTTAAAATTGGACTTTGCATAAATGAAGCATTTTCATACTCAAGTCATTTACCTTGACGAGAAAGGACAACTGAATCCAGTTGCCTTTTTCTTTCCCAAGTTTTTCATTTATGTACTTCTAAATACCTAAGATACACTCCAGTAAAGCAACAAATCTCGGGTTATCCTGCACTGTATGCATGACTAGAGCTTCTGATTTATGAGCTCCTTTAATTAAATTGTCACAGGTGACTAGATTGGGCGTTCTCCTTTCTTTCATGCCACATGGAAATTGCTCTAAAAATATGAAAGATTGGCCCATAAATCCACTTCTCTTGGGAAAAGAAAACACTGATTTCAGGGCATTTGGGCTTGGGTCATTTCCATGAATTACAGGTGAAATTCTTCAGAAGAAGATTGTAAAGCACATTGAACTCCTTGTTTAAGTGTCAGGAAAAGGTCACATTTTGAGGACTTCCTAAAAGTGTATGAATATTTTGTGAGAGATTTTGCAGGGAAAAAGGACAAAGGGCAGTTGATGGTTGAGTGTCTTCCTCTCTGAGATACCTTGCATGGCATGGAAAATGGGATCACTGAGACACCCCTCTTTTCTTCAAGCATGTATTTGGTGGCATAATGGTTAGAATGTAATATTGCAGGCTGACTCTGCTCAATGCCAGCAGTTCAGTCCTGACCAACTCAAGATTGACTCAGCCTTCTACTTCCAGTAAAAAGATTGTTGGGAGCAATATGCTGGCTCTGTAGACCTCTTAGAGAGGGCTGTAAAGCACTATGAAGCAGTATATAAGTCTAAGTGCAATTGCTATTGGTATTTAACCCCATATAAGAAACCCCCATTTCTATGTTTCAGTAGCTCAGCGTGACAGAAGCTCTATACTGTGTGCTGCAGTAGTGGGATTAAAAAAAATTTACTACCAGTTCTGTGGGCATGGCGTGGTTTGGTGGGCATGGCATGGTGAGTGTGACTTGGTGGGCAGGGCAGGGGAAGAACATTGCAAAATCTCCATTACCTCCCCACTCCTGGGGGAAGGTTACTGCAAAATTCCCATTCCTTCTCCACCCCAGTAACCTGATTTCCAGCTCCGTTCTCCTGTGCAGGGCAAGGAAAGAAGACCTAGCCAATCAGCTGGGACTCAGGAGGCAGACAATAGATGGGGCCAGTCAGAGATGGTATTTGCCGATTCTCCAAACTACTCAAAATTTCCACTACCGGTTCTCCAGAACTGGTCAGAACCTGCTGAATACCACCTCTGATATGCTCCATATTATTGGCTTAGAAATGCTTCCTGTTCGAAACTGAGGTTTAAGATTAGGCATGACTGCAATTTTGTGGTTTCTGGGGCATCTAGAAACCACACAATTAGATCTTAGAAGCAAACCACTAATTAGCAGCAATGTGGTTTTGTGCTTTCAGGGAAGGATAAAATAAAAATAGCATATAAGCTTTTGCTTAGCACTAACACACACATTAAAAGTGAAAACGGGTTGTGAGGTGACAAGTAATCCCAGCTCTTATCAAAATATTGTTTCCCAAGGCAAACCCCTCCCAAAGCAACTTAGAAAAGGTAATTAGCTTTAGTAAGAAAGAATTGCTGTGTTCAAACCACAGATATAATCAGATCAGTTAAATAGCTGTATTTACTCAACTTGCTAAGCTTGACTACTAGTGTTTCAATCTTGGATTGCTTTTGTTGTTCTTTTTGTAGCTTAGCATGTTGTGTGAACCCAGCCCATTCAGCTAATTTATGTCTCAGTGTATTATACAAAAACCAGAAATCAGTTATTTCAATACTATGTTTAATCACATTGCATGTATGCAGCCATAAAACTTTACATAAGGTAATGGAGGTATATTATGTTTCAAAATGATTTCCAGCATAGCCGAACAAATCTTTGGGAGGAGCTGCTTTGCAATAAGGAGATGAAATGTCCTTCATTGAAATGTTAATGTGGATGCATCTTTTTCCCATGCTCACAGGTTATTTAATGATTTTTCCCATGCTTACAAGTTATTTAATGGGTTTTTTTTTTTAAAAAAAAGATGCTTTAAACATGTCCTTTTGCATTGTAAAATACTTCTCTCAAAGGGTTTACACTGGCTCAGTGGTTAAGGTACTGAGCTTGTCAGCTGGAAAGCTGACAGCCTGGGTTTGAGACCCAAGCACCACATGATGGGGTGAGCTCCCATTACTTGTCTCAGCTCCTGTCTACCTAGCAGTTCAAAAGCATGCAAATGCGAGTATATAAATAGGTACCACTTTGGTGGGACATTAACAGTGTTCTTTGTGCCTCAGTGTATAGTCATGCTGGCCATGTCACCATGGAAATGTCTTCAGACAATGCTGGTTCCCTTGGCTAAGACATGGAGATGAGCACCTCCCTCTAGAGTCAGACATGACTGGACAGGGCAAACCTTTGCCTTTACCTTTTTTATTTATTCAACTCTTCCATTGATATAAATTTTTCTATGTCCATTTAATGAAATCATTCCCAGCCTGGTTGCCTTTCTATGCCTCACCTTCTACCTCAGAATAGTCTGATATGGCGTTAATATGGATGTTCTGTGGGCATTGGACACCACAACATTCATAAGACCTAGCCCAAATTATGAGAATTTATAAGATGATGGGAATTTATGAAACTCAGATGTACTGTACATAGTGCTTTACAACACTCTCTGAGCAGCTTATAAATGTCGGTATATTACCGCAACAATCTAAGACCTCATTTTACCAACTTCAAAAGAATGGAAAGCCTTGAGCCCCATCAAAATCGAACTCTAGGCTGTAGGCAGAGTTAGCCTGCAATATATTTTCTCTCTAACCTGTCAGTAGCAGGTTACAGGAGTTGGGAAGAGGAAAAGAGGACATGTAATTCAATGCTATGATGCAAAGACTAACCTCATTTCCTTCCCTTGCAGTTTTTCAACAGCCAGATCCCTGCATACAAACTTTCACTATGTGGCATTAGATAATAACCCTGATGACATTTATGTCTTCCATGCACCACAGTTGATTGAGGGTTTTAAAAAAAGAGAGGTAGAAACTGCCCTACTTCAAGGAAAGTAAAAAAAAAAAGTGTTTCTAATGCAGTGTTTCTCAACCTTGGCAAGTTGAATATGGGAAAATTTCAACTCCCAGAATTCCTTAGCACACTGGCTGGGGAATTCTGAAATTTGAAGTCCACCCATTTTCAAGTCCACCCATTGCCAAGGCTGAGAAATATGGCTCTAAGGAGTCAGAAGTGCCTTTAAGTAAGGATGTGAAAAATATTTTAAACTTGAAGTCATTCAAGCGTTACTCCAACTTTTCTAGAATTGTTTGGGGGGCTTTAAAAAGACCCTTTTGATAAAAATCAAAGGAGAGGGTATTTTTCTTCAAAATCAAAGGAGAACTCTTTTGAACTTGAAGCACCTATTTCAAACTCAAAGCACAACCTCTTTCAAAATCAAACATTTCTTTAGTTTGCGTCATAACATGCTTAGAGTTTGTATGCCCCTACTCTTGAATAAAGTTGCATTCTGATTCAGAATAACCAGCACTGGCCCAGTTCGACTCAGGTGGAAAATTCCCTATTTAAAAGCCTCTCCATCACACTAGTCCTGTGCTAAAATCTTCATGTCTTTTCTGAGCCATGAAGCTGAACCTTGGAACTGATTTCTTGGATAACTGATCTTCAGAACTGCCTGGGGCATATTTCCTTTGGCATAATATCTATACTTTGTAAAGCTTCAACTCTAGCAATATATGATCTCATCTTTTCTTGCTGATTCTCTTCTGAATAAATTTGGATAATTCATTTACTGGATAATTTATTTAAAAATAGATGGCTAGGACAGGGATGGCTAGGACTCATGCTTTGATTCCAGTCTGACACTGCTGCTTTGTTTTTCAAAAAGATAAATAGATTGTGCATGAGCTATAGTTTGAGTTCTCCACGCCAGGCCATTGACAGATCTGTATGTTCAACACTGTGCTCAGATTATTAGCAGTCCAGAAATCTTCTCTATATCAGTTTATACATTTTTGTTATATTCGATTCAGCTCCTTGCATGAAATGCTTTTAGACAGGATGATGAGACGCCTATCCAGGGCATAGTATTCTTTGGGGCAAGGATTAGATTTTCATTATTATGTAAAATAGAATTGTCAAGGAAAGTAGTCAGTTTTACTATTGTCTCTAAGGCATCAAAGCTATGTTACAGTAAGAAAAAATGACAAATTTGAAATAAAAATTGAATTTCAAACAATATCTAGAAGACATCAGTTCTTCTGGTGGGGTAGGCAGCAGTACCATTCATGCGATATCCCTTTCTGAAATGTTTTTTCTGTTAACAAACTCTCTCAGGTTTTGGCTTGCCCTAGGCTATATTTAGATATCCCAGTAGGTAATGCATATTGTATTTCAAATCCAGACTATTAGTTGCGAGTCCCTTGGCTATAAAATCTAGGAGCCATATAGATCATCACAACTTTCCTTCACATTTCTTCTGAATAACATAGCAAAATGGAAACTTATACATCATGTTGTTTGCATGATTATTGTTTGCATGATTATAATAAGAATATCAACCTGACTGGCAAGTTGATTTTTCCAAGACAAATTCACGTACATACTTTAAAAATGTATATTGAGAACAGTTGGTGGTGACGCACCTAGGATTTTACCTAGGGATGTCACTTCATTTTGTTTGGATGGATGGATGGATGGATGGATGGATAGATAATCAATAAAGGAGAATGTTTGTAGCTCAGGGTTGAAAAGAAAGTTGCTTGTTTTTTTTGCAGATGTTTCATTACCCAAACTGAGTAACATCATCAGCATCTTTAGTATTGATGCTTTAGTATAGTGTTTTTGTCCCCATTTTCAAAAATCACTGAGTGATTCATTATGTCTATATTAGGCTAGACTAGATATTTCTTCTATAATGCTACTCATTGTATTTTGTTTCTTCTTAGCCTGACCATTTTCCATTCTAGTTAAGCTTTTCCACCTCCTCTTCATTTCCTGGCACATTGCTTTCAATAGCCATTATAAGTGCATTCCTGTGCATACCTTGTAACAATGCTTGTAACACTCCATCTTGGTCACAGGTGCTGTAATTGTGAGCCAAATGCAAGATATTAAGGTTGAAAGCATTAATTTATAAACATTATGAACCCTGTAGATGTCATATGCCTATTTTCTGGAGATGTTTTCAAGAGAGCCATGAGGACCCATCTTCTCAGCTAGCTTTTAATAACATCTGAATAGTTCTAAATTCTCCTCTACAACTCTTACTCTACAATGTGCAGAAGATGCAAATAGAGTACCATATTTTTTAGATTATAAGATGTTCCAGACTATAAGATGCACCTAGCTTTTGGGGAGGAAAACAAGAAAAAAACTCTGCCTCCCAGCAATTTGCCTCCTTGCAGCAAACAGCCTGATCAGCCTCAGTACAGCCTGATTTAGCATGAGCAACTGATTGGCAGTTGGATCCGCCTCCCAGAATACCGCCTATCAGCTGTTCCAAGCTGTGGAGATCATTGCCGTCTATCACTACTATCGCCCATCTCCACTGTTGCTGCCCATCGCTGACGCCACCCATTGTTGCCCCATTTTTGGCATCCACATGCCCCTTTTTTGGCCTCTGCTCATCCCTTTTTGGGCCTGTTCCAGGCGGTGGGGATTGGCAAATGGTGGCAGCAGCAATCGGCAGCGGCGATCCCCACTGCCTGGAATGGGCCAAAAACAGGATGCACGGAAGCTGAAAACGTGGTGTGCACGGTCTCTCTCTCTCTCTCTCTCTCTCTCTCTCTCTCTCTCTCTCTCTCCCTCCCTCCCTCTCTCTCACACACACACATACACACACAAATGCCATTAAACTTAACTAGTCTTTTTCAGGAGCAAACTGCCAGTCTGAGAAAATTGCTGTGAAAGAGGCTTGAGCAATAAAGTAGCTAGTTTGTACTTTATGTGTGTCAGTCTGATTGTTCATGCCTGACAGCTGTGATCTGCATCCAAGGAATCTATATTCCTTTTGTAAATCACCACATTTTAATGGGACATTCTGCCACTTTATTCCTCCACATTCTTTCAACATTTTTAAAGTTCAAGAACATGTTTTCTAACAAGGGCTCCTGAATTCAACTCTCCTAGTGATAGTCCATGAAGTTATTTTACCTGCCATGATTATCTTCCAAAACAATTTATGGTTTATCTCAGTCAGCCAGATGTTCAGACTGGATTTGGAACTTTTCCACCTATTGTATCCTTCCCAAAGACCTGGGATGGGTAGATGTGGATGTTTGAAAGTGTTAAAGGTATTATTGCAAGATGTAAGCTGTTCCTATTAAAGCTGCCTTTATTGTTGCTGTTGCTGTTGTTGTTGTTGTTAGTGGTAGTAATTGCAGCAGAGCAGCAATAGTAATAGTAATAGTATTTGGATTTCTATGCTACCCATCTCACTAATACAATGACTCTGGGCAGTTTACAGTAAAATAAAAATTAAAACATTGGGGGCGGGGAGAAACAAAGTAGAATAAAAAGTTAAAAATTAAAATTAAAAACCAAGATGATGGGCAGCCTCGGGAAGATAACTTTCTCTATCTTGTCAGCCACATCGATTCATAGGAATTGTATGCCAATTCTCAGTTCACTGGAAAAATTAAATAGAAAGAGATATTCTCTGCTCTGGAAGAAGTACACATAATAAGTACTTCTTTAGCATTTATTTCAGAGGAATAATTTCAGCCTCTAGATAGTTGTGGTGAAAACATACAAAGTGAATCTTAGTCCTATCAATATCAGTAAAATCAATTCAGTTAAAGTCCAAGTCATTTCAACTCAACTGATTGGCTGTTTTTGTTATTTGTTTGCCTAAAGCTCAGCATTAGAAACAACCAGGTAGTTTGAGTTTCCTTTGGAGAATAATAACTAATGCAGAGAATAAATTTTGAGATACATCCCTAATTTATGATGCAGTGAGTGGGCTACATCAGCTGCTTCAGTAAACACATTGTCTTACTTTTTCCCTTTAATTTACGGAGAAGAATGCTGTTTTCAAAAGCAATATCTATCACATATAATTCTCTAAATGGCTCGTCAGTAAGTCCAACTCTGTTTTATACACATTCATTCATACCTACCTTTCATTTGGTTTGACTTTATGTGGCAATTTTAAAGAAAAGGTCTCAAGTGGAACCAAAAACTTTGCTCAGAAATAAATGCACCAGGGTATGAGGGAAAGATATAACAGAGGAATATTACAAAATTTATTTCCCCACAGAATTAGTTTACAGAATATGTCCAATAAAAACTCAAAATCTTTTTATATCCTTAAAGCATAAAAAGCATCAATATTTCCATATGTATAGATTTGACTGAAGTATGATTGGGGGCATTAAACAGGAGAATAATCAATGTACAATTATCAGCCAGGGTGCAAAACAGAGGTGGTATTCAGCAGGTTCTGGCCAGTTCTGGAGAACTGGTAGCAGAAATTTTGAGAAGTTAGGAGAACCGGCAAATATCACCTCTGACTGGAGATTTTACAGTATCCTTCCTCTGCCCACCAAGCCACGCCCACAGAACTGGTAGTAAAAAAATTTGAATCCCACCACTGGTGCAAAAGCATACTTTTATAAAATTGTCTTTATTAAGAATATGAACATTGCATTAAGGAGGAGACACTAAACTTCATCCAGTCAACCATTTTGTTTTTTCCATGGTATCAGCTCTCCAAAAACCCAAGAAGGCTCCACACCCATTTGCACTACTTAGGTGACCCTGAGGGTGCAGGTAAATCTCCAAGGAGCCTTGCTGACTCTCTAAAAAAATGCAAATGACCAACTGTCTGTAAGGAGGAATCAATCCTTCTATTCCCACTGTTTGTAAGGAGGAATCAATCCTTCTATTCCCACTATCTAGTCAGAGTTGAAGAAGCTTCTTGGATGAGAAATGAAATGTTTTCAAAGAATAACAAGAAATTCCAGTTACCACTTGAAAAAACATGTTTAGGACTGCCCCAAAACCTAGTGCAATATGGGTCAGAGTGACTATTTTTATTGCAGCAGCTATCATAATAGAAGCTTACAAGTCTGAACCTGCTTCTTATAACTTCAGATGAACCAGGGAGGGGCTTAACTAGGACATTTCTTCACATTATTTGCTTGACTTGAACTCAATCATCTTTTATCTGACTTGATAGCAGGTCTTTCTCCTTCAAATATTTTTTTTCTTTTTATTGAGGGTTGCCACAAAGAAGAGGGGGTCAACCTATTTTCCAAAGCACCAGGAGACAAGACAAGAAACAATGGATGTACACAAATGAAGGAGAGAAACCTGGGATTAAGGAGAAACTTCCTAACTATGAGAACAATTAACCAGTGGAATGGCTTGCCTTCAGAAGTCCTGAGTGCCCCATCACTGGAAGCTTTTAAGAAGAGAATGGACTGCAATTTGTCTGGAATGGTATAGGGCCATGATGGCAAACCTATGCCATGAGTGCTGGAAGTGGCATGCAGAGCCATCTCTCCGGGCATGCCAGCCATCGCCCGTTGCTCTTTCGGGTTCCAGCATGTGCATGCGCACTGGCCAGCTGGCCTTCACGTACATGCACATGCCAGTAACTGAAAGAGCAGCTCCTGGCGCTTGCATGTACACCAGCCACCTGGTCTTCCGGTTTCTAACACGCATGCACATGCAAAGACCAGGAGGCTGGTGCGCATGCATGCAAAGACCAGCTGGCCAGCACTCACATGCACGTTAGAAACTGGCAGCACACCTGGTCTTCCAGTTTCTAATGTGCATGCACGGACGAAGACCAGCTAGTTGGCACACGCATGCACATTAGAAACCAGCTGGTCAGCTGGTCTTCACACGTGCATGTGCCTTAGAAGCCGGAAGATCAGGTGGCCAGTATGGATGCAAGCACCGGGAGCTGCTCTTCCAGTTTCTGGCACCTGTGCGCATGTGCTCCCATTTCAGCACTGGGTGCTGAAAAGTTTAGACACCACTGGTATAGGGTCTCCTGCTTGTGCAAAGGGTTGAGTTAGAAGACCTCCAAAGTCGCTTCCAACTCTGTTATTCTGTTAAGGCCTTTCCCTCTGTCCTCTACACATGAGGAATAATCAGAAAAATATCCCTCACAGATCCTGATGAAGGTGACAATGACAGCTATTGAGCAGCCCCAGATGTGGAGGGAACTTTAACAAAATATGGTTCAAATCTAAAACAATCAGATAATTTGACCGTGCCCACCAAACAGTAAAACTAATTTGTTGAATATAATAGAAAATTTGGGAATTTTCTATGCACTGTGTCTCTTTGAATCTTAAGAAAGCTCAGCTATCCACTTGAAAGTCTGGATACTTGCATATCATAAATGGATTAATTTGTATTATGTTAGAGTACAAAGTAGAGTAACCACCATCTACTTGAGACGTTAAATATAGCCCTTTGAAATATAGTTTTATTAGGCTAAACTAATTTAAATTAGTTATCCTGTTCCAAATTAAAAGGAAAATGTATAGTTATGTACAATATTATTAACAGTATAATGTAACTCCAACATTAATAATCGGGGGGAAGGGAAGGGAAGAGAAAGGAAAGGAAAGGAAAGGAAAGGAAAGGAAAGGAAAGGAAAGGAAAGGAAAGGAAAGGAAAGGAAAGGGGAAAGGGGAAGAGAGAAAGGGGAAAAGGAATGAAAGGAAAGGAAAGGAAATTTCTAAATGAACACCACCAAAAAATTTGACATTATTGCTCTGAAATCACCTTTGTCATCATTTGCACAAAAAAATACAAACCATGCACCAGTTCATGTCTGAAACAGAATCTGATTGCAGGTTATCCACATCCTCCTTTAAAACCCAGAGACTTATAGTTGTAGTTGATGGGACAAGAATTCATAAGTCACAAGCATCCTTAAGGAAGCTTGAGTTAGTTTTTTTTTTTTTCAAAATACTTCCACAGATCTCAGTTGTCATTAGAATACATTAAAATCCACTGTCTGCTATGCAACCTGTATATTTGATACTGTTTTAGTCTGTTAAAATAATCAATACTTATAATAATTTTAATTCTTTCAAATAACTTCATGCTAAAATAATGAAAGAACTTTATACCTAGGAATTCTAGCAAATTCCAGCTTATCTGGTAGAATCCCATTATTTGTAGCAGTATGTTTTAATCTCTCAGTAATTAACTTTAACACAGAGTTTTAGAAAGTCATGAAAAGCTACTATTGATTTCTATTTGGTCTAGCTTCACAAATACAATGAGCACTTTGGGTTTTTTGGGGAGCACACAATCTGCAATCTACAATCATTTCTGTACAGCTCTAAAACAGAAAGAAAACTTCAGAAACATTTTATTTAAAGCACTATTGGGATTGGCAAATTAGCTCAAATCTATAAACATTTGAAGAAAATTGTAAAAGCATCTTCCCTATGTCTAACTATTGACATAATTTTCCAAGCTATTACTTGTGCAATCATACCGTACTTACATTTTTAAAATCTAATCAAAACCTACATCTGAGAATCCATCAGTAGTTAAGCAATATGCATAATTGCAGGTCATTAGAAACAGGGCAGGAAAAGAGAGAATAGGGAAGTTTTCCTCTCGCCATCAAAGAGGATCATGGGTACAAGCGTAGCTGTAATTTCTATCCAATTCTAAACAAAAAATATCCTACCCCCAAAATAAGGGGGGGAGAATTCATTTCTTCTCATCCCTATTTGTCTTCCTCAGTCTTTGGTCTGCTACCTGTGACCTAGGAGATTTAGGTACAGTATCTTCGCTGTTCCTAACAGCTCTTCTGGAAAGCATGGATGTTTTTCTTGGGATCAGTTGAAGCCACTCTCAGCTTAGGTGTCCCAGCCCAGAGTCCTACTACTACTACTGGGATCACCTTGGCTCTACTTTCTACATCAGGGGTGTCAAACTCAAGGCCCAGGGATCAGATCCAGCCCACGAGGTGCTTAGAGCTGGCCCATGGGGCTACCCTGGAAACAGCAAAAGACTGCCTCACAGTGCCTCTGCCAGCGAAGATGGAGCTCAGGAGGGCTGTACACAGTTGCCCTTTTCACTGGCAGAGGGCTATAGGAGGATGTCACAGTCAAAAATGGAGCGGGGGGGGGGGGGAAGCTCCATTTTTGCTGGCAAAGTACTAGCAAAACAAACTATGAGCAAAAGTGGATCCAACCCAGTCCCTCCCGGGCCACCACAGGTGCTGCTGACACAAGTCATGTCAAGCTGACCATGTCCACCCAGCTGGCAATGCCCACCCAGCCCTGCCAAGGTCAAACACATCCCTGAAGCAGCCCTCAATGAAATTGAGTTTGACACCCCTGTTCTACATCCTCTATAATTCCTTCATCAGGCTCCTTTCTAGCTTTTTATATTCTCTCCTCATGTTACTGTCATTTGGCACCATATATCTATTACCACCAGCGCAGAAGTGGTATTCAGCAGGTTCTGACTAGTTCTGGAGAACCGGTAGCGGAAATTTTGTGTAATTCAGAGAACCAGCAAATACCACCTCTGACTGGAGATTTTACAATATCCTTCCCCTGCCATGCCCACCAAGCCACGCCCACAAAACCGGTAGTAAAAAGAATTGAATCCCACCACTGCACCAGTGTCTTCTGGTCCTTGTCTATTACCACAATGTCTGGTTGATTGTCCCTGTCCTTCTGGATCTGGAATTCCCACTTAATGTTATTCTCCACAATCTAACCAGCTAACTTCTGTCTAACCCAGCTATCTTTTCTCTAAGTTGCCTTAGCTTCCAAACTCATTTTCCATGGGTTGGATGGGTATATACTTTTTTCAGGTTGAATTAATTATTCAGAATTTTGAAGGAAAAGTTCTGATATTTTGAAGAGTCATGGTTGCGCAGTGGTTAAAATGCAGTACCATAGGGATAACTCACTGCTCATTCCAGGAGTTCGATTATGAGAGGCTCAAGGTTGACTCAGACTTCCATCCTTCCAAGGCCAATAAAATGAGGACCCAGATTGTTGTGGAGAATATAGTGATTCTGTATACTGCTTAGAGAGGGGTGTAAAGCACTGTGAAGCACTGTGAAGCACTGTGAAGTGTTATATAAAACTAAGTGCTGTGAAGTGGTATATAAAACTAAGTGCACTAAGTGCTAAGTGCTAAGTGCTATTGGTGTTATGTCCTGAGGACTCTAGGAGTTCTCACTCAGGTCCACTCACTTTATGTGGGCGTTATTCCCCCATCCTCATTGGTTGGTTCTCTCCAGCAGCCAGCTATAAAAGCAGGCTGCGGGGTCCAACCAGTTGCTGATTGCTGCGAGCCAGTTCCAGGCGTGGCAAGCACGGTCAGCCCTTTATTGTAAAATAAAGTATTGTTGCACTCATGCTCTGGTTCAGCCTCTCATTGCTCAAACTTAACACTGGCGACGAGGATGGGATGGCTACCAGAAGCACCATGCAACCGCTGAGTCACTAGCCACCGATCCGCAGCCCAGAGAGAGCGATCGGCTGGCGATAAGAGAAACGCTGATCCGCAGCCAGAGAGAGCGGTCAGCCAACAAAACGAGCGATCAAAAAGAGCAAACGCTGATCCGCAGCCAGAGAAAGCGGTCTGGTTCAAAAAGTTAGAAGCGTCTGTAGCCGCTTGTTAGCCCCGCTACAGGGAAAGTGAAGCGCTGCGAGCCGCAGCCGCTCTGTATTTGGCGCGAAATTCAAACGGGTGTCATTTGAATTTCGAGCCAGTATGAGACACAGCACAGCGCTGTAGGAAGCCACTAACGCCCACATTGGCGCGAATCGAGACACCTCCAACGGCTAACAGCCAACGTGGTAACCCAGAGAGAGAAAGAGAGGGTAGCAAAAAAACCTCTCCAGAGCTGATATCACTAGTAACCCACGAGCGCCCGTTGTCCCAGAGAGATTTTTCATGCAGGTAGCCCAGCCGTTCCAGCACCATGAGTTCCAACCCAGTATTCCCGGCGTTCAAACCAGACGAAGAGAAGTGGGAATCGTATAAGAACCGCTTCAATCATTACATCGATGCGGTCGGCCTGGCGGATGCGGGAGAGCATCGGAAAAAATCCTATTTCCTAATCTACTGCAGAGCCACCGTTTACGATACCGCCGCAGTACTCGTGGTGCCTAGAGAGTTGAAAAACGTTCCGTGGTCCGAGTTGCTTGAGATCCTCACTAACCACTACGCTCCCAGGCCTTCACAAATCGCCAGGAGGTTCACGTTCCGTATGAGGAAGCAATCGAGTAAGGAGACCATCAATCAATATATGGCCGCCCTCAGAACAGCAGCCCTGCACTGCGGGTTTGGAACATACCTGGAGGACATGCTCCTCGATCAATTAGTTTGTGGGGTCAAGGATCTCAACCTACAGAGGCGCCTGCGCAAGCGGTCGAGGAGGCCCTAGCAGCCGAGCTAGCAACGAACTCAGCCACCGAAATTCAAGGCCCAAGCGCCAAGCTGGCATCGTTCCCAGTCCATTCCGAAGAGGTGGAAGCGGAGGAAACCCACAACGATGAAAACGACGTCCACCGCCTCGCCAACGACAGACGGTCGCAGGTAGGGGCCAAACAAGAAAACACCGGTCCACCCAAGCACATCACATTGTGCCTAGCCTGTGGGGGATCGCATCAAAGGGCCACCTGCAAGTTTAAAGGAGCCACCTGCAACAATTGCCATAAGAGGGGGCACATCGCGAGAGTCTGCCAAGCCCCCCAAAGTGCTGCACACAGACCCCCTTCCTCACACTCGGGACCACAGAGGCAAGTATTAAACTGTCGCACGCACCGCCTTGCCAGGCGTACTTGCCACACTGTCAGTAAAATTTCTCTCTCCGTTTCCCTAGAAGGTAAACCGTGCCACATGGAGGTTGACACAGGGTCAGCGCTCTCAATAATCTCGTGGAACACCCTCAAGAGACTCCACCCCAGCCTATCTACTACCCGGCTTCAGAGATGCCAGTTCGGTCTGAAGGACTACCAGGGGAAGGCCATTCCCGTGATCGGCAAAGGCAAGTTCTTTGTCAGTTTTAGAGCTTTTAAAGGCCACCTACCTCTAGTGGTAGTTAACGGCAATCTACCCACCTTATTGGGGCTCGATTGGTTTCCCCACCTCGGCCTAGGGCTAACAGGAGTCCATGCTGTCTCAACCTCAGACACTGACTCCTTATTCGCTGACTACGCAGATGTGTTCAGCGAGGAGCTGGGTGTTATAATGGAACCCCCATATTGTTCACCGTTGACCCCCAGGCAGTCCCAATCAGATTAAAACCACGTAGAGTTCCATTTGCTATTCGGCCAAAACTAGACGCTGAATTGGATAAACTATTAAAACAAGGGGTCATTGAGCCAACAGATTTCGCCAAGTGGGAGACGCCCATTGTCACACCCCTTAAAAAAGATGGTAGCCTGAGAATTTGCTCGGACTACAAGACAACAATCAATAAATATTTACAAGTTAGCGCCTACCCTGTGCCCGTCATTCAGCACTTATTACACACATTCGAGCCGGGCAGTATTTTTGCTAAATTGGACATGTCTCAAGCATATCAGCAGTTCCCTGTTGATAACCAAACAGCGGAACTTCAGACCATCGTCACTCACAGGGGTGCCTTCCGATGCAAGCGTCTCCAATTTGGCGTAAGTGTTGCCCCGGTATTTTTCAATCCCTCATGGAGCGGATTTTACAGGGCCTCCCTGGTGTAGTACCCTACTTCGACGATATCTTGGTCTCGGCCAGGGACAGACCCCAACTCTTCCAGAGAGTGCGAGCAGTGTTAGAGAGGTTCAGACAGCATGGCCTCAAGTTAAAAAAGAAAAATGCGCCATTGCCACTAGACAGGTGGACTTTCTGGGTTATAAAATTGACGCCTCTGGCATTCACCCCCTGGAGTCCAAGGTTAGGGCAATCCACGAAGCTCCCACACCAACCTCCAAAACGGAGCTACAAGCTTTCTTGGGGCTGCTGAACTTTTATGCATCCTTCTTGCCCCATAAAGCCTCAGTAGCCGAACCCCTACACAGATTACTAGACAAAAAGTCACCGTGGCACTGGGGGCACAAAGAAGACCAGGCGTTTAACGCCATCAAATCACTACTTACGTCAGAGGCAGTGCTCATCCAATTCGACCCCAACCTTCCTTTAGTACTGGCAGCAGACGCATCCCCTTTTGGAATTGGGGCGGTCCTTAGTCACAGACTCCCCAATGGCGCCGAGGCCCCATCGCCTTTTTCTCCAGGACGCTCTCGGCCACGGAGCGAAATTACAGCCAGATAGACAAGGAAGCCCTAGCAGCTGTTGCGGCCGTGAAAAAGTTTCACGAATTCCTTTTTGGCCACTTCTTCGAACTGGTCACCGACCATAAGCCCCTCCTGGGCCTACTGGCCGGCGACAAACAGACTCCTCAAGTCCTTTCCCCTAGGATGACAAGGTGGACACTTTTCCTAGCGGCCTACTCATACAAACTTATTCACCGCCCGGGCAAAACTCTATCCCACGCCGACGCTCTCAGTCGCTGCCCCTTACCCGCTCCGGCTGAAGACCCAGCTCCTGTCAACGCCATTTTCGAGATCACCCAGTTGGACCTACCCATCACCGCCCTTGACATCGCCGCTAAAACCAAGGCAGACCAAATGCTCGCCCAGGTGCTCGACTGGGTAAGGAGGGGGTGGCCGGGAGGCAGCGTTGATAACAAATTCACACCCTTTAAGACTCGCATGCAGGAGCTGTCCAGTTTGCAGGGTTGTCTACTGTGGGGCACTCGAGTGGTCATTCCAACCTCGCTGCGTGCCGAGTCCTGGAGGCGTTGCACGAGGACACCCGGCATCGTGAGAATGAAGGCATTAGCACGCAGCTACGTGTGGTGGCCGGGTCTAGACGAGGACATTGTCAATTGGGTAAGTTCCTGCAGCATTTGCCAGGAATCCCGTCCTGCTCCCCCCATCGCCACCCCTACCAGATGGGAGGCGCCAGCGCCCTTGGTCTAGAATCCATATCGATCTGGCCGGCCCGTGCATGGAAAGATGTTCCTAGTGGTCGTGGACGCTTATTCCAAATGGATAGACGTGGCGCAGCTATCCACGACCACCACACTAGCAATCACCAACGTGTTAACACGCCTGTTAGTTACACATGGACTACCCGACTCCATTGTCTCCGATAATGGCCCTCAGTTCGCATCAGTAGAATTCAGCCGTTTGCTGCCAACCTGGGCATTCGCCACATTTTCACAGCCCCATTTCACCCTGCCAGTAATGGGTTGGCTGAAAGGGCCGTCAGGACCACCAAAGAGGCCCTCGCTAGGTTTGGCAGGGA